>NC_134504.1:6757062-6799562 GCF_040206685.1 Ascaphus truei
TCCTGCGCTGATAAATACAGTACTGCCCGCTCCTCTCCTGCACTGATAAATACAGTACTGCCCGCTCCTCTCCTGTGCTGATAAATACAGTACTGCCCGCTCCCCTCCTGCGCTGATAAATACAGTACTGCCCGCTCCCCTCCTGCGCTGATAAATACAGTACTGCCTGCTCCTCTCCTGCACTGATAAATACAGTACTGCCCGCTCCTCTCCTGCGCTGATAAATACAGTACTGCCCCCTCCTCTCCTGCGCTGATACATACAGTACTGCCCGCTCCTCTCCTGTGCTGATAAATACAGTACTGCCCGCTCCCCTCCTGCGCTGATAAATACAGTACTGCCCGCTCCTCTCCTGCGCTGATAAATACAGTACTGCCCGCTCCTCTCCTGCGCTGATAAATACAGTACTGCCCGCTCCTCTCCTGTGCTGATAAATACAGTACTGCCCGCTCCCCTCCTGCGCTGATAAATACAGTACTGCCCGCTCCCCTCCTGCGCTGATAAATACAGTACTGCCCGCTCCTCTCCTGCGCTGATACAGTACTGCCCGCTCCTCTCCTGCGCTGATAAATACAGTACTGCCCGCTCCCCTCCTGCGCTGATAAATACAGTACTGCCCGCTCCTCTCCTGCGCTGATACATACAGTACTGCCCGCTCCTCTCCTGCGCTGATAAATACAGTACTGCCAGCTCCTCTCCTGCGCTGATAAATACAGTACTGCCCGCTCCTCTCCTGTGCTGATAAATACAGTACTGCCCGCTCCCCTCCTGCGCTGATAAATACAGTACTGCCCGCTCCCCTCCTGCGCTGATAAATACAGTACTGCCCGCTCCTCTCCTGCGCTGATACAGTACTGCCCGCTCCTCTCCTGCGCTGATAAATACAGTACTGCCCGCTCCCCTCCTGCGCTGATAAATACAGTACTGCCCGCTCCTCTCCTGCGCTGATACATACAGTACTGCCCGCTCCTCTCCTGCGCTGATAAATACAGTACTGCCCGCTCCTCTCCTGCGCTGATAAATACAGTACTGCCCGCTCCCCTCCTGCGCTGATACATACAGTACTGCCTGCTCCTCTCCTGCGCTGATACATACAGTACTGCCCGCTCCTCTCCTGCGCTGATACATACAGTACTGCCCGCTCCTCTCCTGCGCTGATAAATACAGTACTGCCCGCTCCCCTCCTGCGCTGATACATACAGTACTGCCCGCTCCCCTCCTGCGCTGATACATACAGTACTGCCTGCTCCTCTCCTGCGCTGATAAATACAGTACTGCCCGCTCCCCTCCTGCGCTGATAAATACAGTACTGCCCGCTCCTCTCCTGCGCTGATACATACAGTACTGCCCGCTCCCCTCCTGCGCTGATACATACAGTACTGCCCGCTCCCCTCCTGCGCTGATACATACAGTACTGCCCGCTCCCCTCCTGCGCTGATACATACAGTACTGCCCGCTCCTCTCCTGCACTGATAAATACAGTACTGCCCGCTCCTCTCCTGCGCTGATAAATACAGTACTGCCCGCTCCCCTCCTGCGCTGATACATACAGTACTGCCCGCTCCTCTCCTGCGCTGATAAATACAGTACTGCCCGCTCCCCTCCTGCGCTGATACATACAGTACTGCCCGCTCCCCTCCTGCGCTGATAAATACAGTACTGCCCGCTCCTCTCCTGCGCTGATACATACAGTACTGCCCGCTCCCCTCCTGCGCTGATACATACAGTACTGCCCGCTCCCCTCCTGCGCTGATACATACAGTACTGCCCGCTCCTCTCCTGCGCTGATAAATACAGTACTGCCCGCTCCTCTCCTGCGCTGATAAATACAGTACTGCCCGCTCCTCTCCTGCGCTGATAAATACAGTACTGCCCGCTCCCCTCCTGCGCTGATACATACAGTACTGCCCCCTCCTCTCCTGCGCTGATAAATACAGTACTGCCCGCTCCTCTCCTGTGCTGATAAATACAGTACTGCCCGCTCCTCTCCTGCGCTGATAAATACAGTACTGCCCGCTCCTCTCCTGCACTGATAAATACAGTACTGCCCGCTCCTCTCCTGTGCTGATAAATACAGTACTGCCCGCTCCTCTCCTGCGCTGATACATACAGTACTGCCCGCTCCTCTCCTGCGCTGATACATACAGTACTGCCCGCTCCTCTCCTGCGCTGATACATACAGTACTGCCCGCTCCTCTCCTGTGCTGATACATACAGTACTGCCCGCTCCTCTCCTGCGCTGATACATACAGTACTGCCCCCTCCTCTCCTGCGCTGATACATACAGTACTGCCCCCTCCTCTCCTGCGCTGATACATACAGTACTGCCCGCTCCTCTCCTGCGCTAATACATACAGTACTGCCCCCTCCTCTCCTGCGCTGATACATACAGTACTGCCCGCTCCTCTCCTGCGCTGATAAATACAGTACTGCCCCCTCCTCTCCTGCACTGATAAATACAGTACTGCCCGCTCCTCTCCTGTGCTGATAAATACAGTACTGCCCGCTCCTCTCCTGTGCTGATAAATACAGTACTGCCCGCTCCTCTCCTGCGCTGATACATACAGTACTGCCCGCTCCTCTCCTGCGCTGATACATACAGTACTGCCCGCTCCTCTCCTGCGCTGATAAATACAGTACTGCCCGCTCCCCTCCTGCGCTGATAAATACAGTACTGCCCCCTCCTCTCCTGCGCTGATACATACAGTACTGCCCGCTCCTCTCCTGCGCTGATACATACAGTACTGCCCGCTCCTCTCCTGCGCTGATACATACAGTACTGCCCGCTCCTCTCCTGCGCTGATACATACAGTACTGCCCGCTCCTCTCCTGCGCTGATAAATACAGTACTGACCGCTCCTCTCCTGCGCTGATAAATACAGTACTGCCCGCTTCTCTCCTGCGCTGATAAATACAGTACTGCCGCTCCTCTCCTGCGCTGATAAATACAGTACTGCCCGCTCCTCTCCTGCGCTGATATATACAGTACTGCCCGCTCCTCTCCTGCGCTGATAAATACAGTACTGCCCGCTCCTCTCCTGCGCTGATAAATACAGTACTGCCCGCTCCTCTCCTGCGCTGATAAATACAGTACTGCCCGCTCCTCTCCTGCGCTGATACATACAGTACTGCCCGCTCCTCTCCTGCGCTGATACATACAGTACTGCCCGCTCCTCTCCTGCGCTGATAAATAAAGTACTGCCCGCTCCTCTCCTGCGCTGATACATACAGTACTGCCCGCTCCTCTCCTGCGCTGATATATACAGTACTGCCCGCTCCTCTCCTGCGCTGATACATACAGTACTGCCCGCTCCTCTCCTGCACTGATACATACAGTACTGCCCGCTCCTCTCCTGCGCTGATACATACAGTACTGCCCCCTCCTCTCATGCGCTGATACATACAGTACTGCCCGCTCCTCTCCTGCGCTGATACATACAGTACTGCCCGCTCCTTTCCTGCGCTGATACATACAGTACTGCCCCCTCCTCTCCTGCGCTGATACATACAGTACTGCCCGCTCCTCTCCTGCGCTGATAAATACAGTACTGCCCGCTCCTATCCTGCGCTGATACATACAGTACTGCCCGCTCCTCTCCTGCGCTGATACATACAGTACTGCCCGCTCCTCTCCTGCGCTGATACATACAGTACTGCCCGCTCCTCTCCTGCGCTGATACATACAGTACTGCCCGCTCCTCTCCTGCGCTGATACATACAGTACTGCCCCCTCCTCTCCTGCGCTGATACATACAGTACTGCCCCCTCCTCTCCTGTGCTGATACATACAGTACTGCCCGCTCCTCTCCTGCGCTGATACATACAGTACTGCCCCCTCCTCTCCTGCGCTGATACATACAGTACTGCCCCCTCCTCTCCTGCGCTGATACATACAGTACTGCCCCCTCCTCTCCTGCGCTGATACATACAGTACTGCCTGCTCCTCTCCTGTGCTGATACATACAGTACTGCCCGCTCCTCTCCTGCGCTGATAAATACAGTACTGCCCGCTCTTCTCCTGTGCTGATACATACAGTACTGCCCGCTCCTCTCCTGCGCTGATAAATACATTACTGCCCGCTCCCCTCCTGCGCTGATAAATACAGTACTGCCCGCTCCTCTCCTGTGCTGATAAATACAGTACTGCCCGCTCCTCTCCTGCGCTGATAAATACAGTACTGCCCGCTCCTCTCCTGCGCTGATAAATACAGTACTGCCCGCTCCTCTCCTGCGCTGATAAATACATTACTGCCCGCTCCTCTCCTGCGCTGATATATACAGTACTGCCCGCTCCTCTCCTGCGCTGATACATACAGTACTGCCCCCTCCTCTCCTGTGCTGATACATACAGTACTGCCCGCTCCTCTCCTGCGCTGATAAATACAGTACTGCCCGCTCCTCTCCTGCGCTGATACATACAGTACTGCCCGCTCCTCTCCTGCGCTGATACATACAGTACTGCCCGCTCCTCTCCTGCGCTGATATATACAGTACTGCCCGCTCCTCTCCTGTGCTGATACATACAGTACTGCCCGCTCCTCTCCTGCGCTGATACATACAGTACTGCCCGCTCCTCTCCTGCGCTGATATATACAGTACTGCCCGCTCCTCTCCTGCGCTGATAAATATAGTACTGCCCGCTCCTCTCCTGCGCTGATATATACAGTACTGCCCACTCCTCTCCTGTGCTGATATATACAGTACTGCAGGAACTCAGTGGGAATTAGTAGAGGAAAGTATTGTGTTGTATACACACACACACACACACCCACCCTGCTCTTGAGCACATGTATATAGTATATATACCCTTCTCTTGCCCGTGTCACAGATGCACCTGCATCTATGGGACGCCCACCATGTATATAGATCTGTTGGCGCAGCCAGACTTCACCTCGCTCACCTCCAGCCTCACCTGCGGTAAGTGACTTTAACCCTCGGGTGCCCAGTGCCCTCATTCCCCCTTTCTTGCTAATCGTCTCATTAGCATAACGAGCCCAGGAGACTGGCAGTGTTCCACCAGCAGGTGGCAGCGCAGGGAGGATTCATTGTAGCGGCTGCAACCTGTGTATGACCTCGATCCTTCTGTATGGGACAGTGGTCTGGGGGGTTGGGTGCCTGGGAAAGAGAGGGTATTATCTGGGTATCGTCCCCGTCACTGCAGTCTCTGTGTGGGACAGTGGTCTGGGGGTTAGTACCTGGGAGGAGAGGATATTACCCGGGTATCGTCCCCGTCACTGCAGTCTCTGTATGGGACAGTGGTCTGGGGGGTTGGGTGCCTGGGAGGAGAGGGTGTTACCCGGGTATCGTCCCCGTCACTGCGGTCTCTGTATGGGACAGTGGTCTGGGGGGTTAGTACCTGGGAGGAGAGGGTATTATCTGGGTATCGTCCCCGTCACTGCAGTCTCTGCATGGGACAGTGGTCTGGGGGTTAGTACCTGGGAGGAGAGGGTGTTACCCGGGTATCGTCCCCGTCACTGCAGTCTCTGTATGGGACAGTGGTCTGGGGGGTTAGTACCTGGGAGGAGAGGGTGTTACCCGGGTATCGTCCCCGTCACTGCAGTCTCTGTATGGGACAGTGGTCGGGGGGTTAGTACCTGGGAGGAGAGGGTATTACCTGGGTATCGTCCTAGTCACTGCAGTCTCTGTATGGGACAGTGGTCGGGGGGGTTAGGTGCCTGGGAGGAGAGGGTATTACCCGGGTATCGTCCCCGTCACTGCAGTCTCTGTATGGGACAGTGGTCGGGGGGTTAGTACCTGGGAGGAGAGGGTATTACCTGGGTATCGTCCTAGTCACTGCAGTCTCTGTATGGGACAGTGGTCGGGGGGGTTAGGTGCCTGGGAGGAGAGGGTATTACCCGGGTATCGTCCCCGTCACTGCAGTCTCTGCATGGGACAGTGGTCGGGGGGGTTAGGTGCCTGGGAGGAGAGGGTATTACCCGGGTATCGTCCCCGTCACTGCAGTCTCTGTATGGGACAGTGGTCTGGGGGGTTAGTACCTGGGAGGAGAGGGTGTTACCCGGGTATCGTCCCCGTCACTGCAGTCTCTGCATGGGACAGTGGTCGGGGGGTTAGTACCTGGGAGGAGAGGGTATTACCCGGGTATCGTCCCCGTCACTGCAGTCTCTGCATGGGACAGTGGTCTGGGAGGAGAGGGTGTTACCTGGGAGGAGAGGGTGTTACCTGGGAGGAGAGGGTATTACCCGGGTATCGTCCCCGTCACTGCAGTCTCTGTGGCTGGTTGGATTTCTTTATTTTGGCTTCTAAATTCTCAAGCCTGACCTCTCTCACGACACCTCCGAGCATTACCCGAGCATGTGATCAGGTCATCGCTCCCCTTCCCTACTCCCAGAAATTATCCTTCCTGCTGCACCACCTCTCCCCCCCTCCCCCCCTCCCCCCAGAAGTCCCCCTTCTAGAAGTAAACTCCCTTTCTTCCTCCCTCTCTCACCTGTTCTTCTCTCGCCTCCTCCTCCTGTACTCATGCCTCACCCCCCCCCCCACAGGAGTTACCTCTTCTCCCTCCCCTATAGTAATGTCCCACCCCCTCCCAGGAATTACTTGCACCACCCCTGCCACCCCCCCCCATGTAATAATTTCTCCCACTCCCCCTCGCCCCCCCCCTGTATTTATGCCTCCCCCTACCCCTCCAGGCTTCATAGCTGGATCCATTGCACCCCCCGAGCTGATGAGAAAGATAGTGACTGAGAGCACCATCAAAGAGATTGTGGTGAGTGTGCGCACACGGGGGGGCGGGGGTGTGGGGGGGAAGCGGGGGTGTGGGGGGGAAGCGGGGGTGTGGGGGGGAAGCGGGGGTGTGGGGGGGAGCGTTCCGAGGTGAGAGACAGGCGCAAGCGTTTGTCATTGCATGAACCACTTTTATACACCAAGGTTTATATAAGAAAATATACAATTTGGGGGGAATCTTTTTTGGAGGGGGGGGAAGAGGTGGGTCGGGGGGTCTTTTGGAGGAGGGGGGGGGGAAGAGGTGGGTCGGGGGGTCTTTTGGAGGAGGGGGGGAAGTCTTTTTTTTTTTTTTAAGGGGGAGGATGGGGGTCTTCTGGCAAAGAGGTGGCGAGGATTTTGGAGGAGGGTTGTGTGGTCAGGGAAGGAGAGGGGGGTTTGGGGCAGGGGTAGATGAGGGGGATCTCTGGGGTCACGGGTCGTTATCTGGAGAGGTGGGAATAAATAGATAAATACAGGGAGCGTATCGGGGGTCACACGGAGTCAATCACGCACAGGGGGGAAGCGGATACACAAGTGCGGGGGTGTCGGGAGGGGCTCGCCCCGCTCTCTGGTCCCAGATATATATACACATATACACACATACACATATATATATATATACACACACACACTATGCTGTTGGTTGATGCTGCTGGATGGTGCAGGGCGTGTAAGTAATTGGGGGTTGGGCGAAGACGAGATGAGTCCGGACACTGTGGGAGAAGCGTCTGGCTGGTCCTAGAGGTCAGTAGCGGACACTGTGGGAGGATTGTCTGGCTGGTCCTAGAGGTCAGTAGCGGACACTGTGGGAGAAGCGTCTGGCTGGTCCTAGAGGTCAGTAGCGGACACTGTGGGAGAAGCGTCTGGCTGGTCCTAGAGGTCAGTAGCGGACACTGTGGGAGAAGCGGCTGGCTGGTCCTAGAGGTCAGTAGCGGACACTGTGGGAGAAGCGGCTGGCTGGTCCTAGAGGTCAGTAGCGGACACTGTGGGAGAAGCGGCTGGTCCTACAGGTCAGTAGTTTGCTGGTTGGTCACAGTCAACAGGACTGTCCATTAGGAGCCTGTCATAAGGGGGGGAGAACAGTGGTTACCCCAACTCTGTGCTTCTTACCCCCTTCCGCAGGGTATGCTTGATTATTGCCCCCTCCCTGTACATAGCATAGATATAGATTATCTCCCAACCATCCCCCCTCTCCTTTACTTCCACCAGGTCTCTCTCTCCCCTTCTCTCTTCTCTCTCCCCTTCTCTCTTCTCCCTCCCCTTCTCTCTTCTCTCTCCCCTTCTCTCTTCTCCCCCTCCTTCTCTCTTCCCCTTCTCTCTTCTCCCTCTCCTTCCCTCTCCTCCCTCCCCTTCTCTCTTTTCTCTCCCCTTCTCTCTTCTCTCTCCCAGCCACCTTTCTCTCTCGCTGCCCCTCGCTCTCTCTCTTGCTGCTGCCCCCTCGCTCTCTCTCTTGCTGCTGCCCCCCGCTCTCTCTTGCTGCTGCCCCCCCGCTCTCTCTCTTGCTGCTGCCCCCCCCGCTCTCTCTCTTGCTGCTGCCCCCCCCGCTCTCTCTCTTGCTGCTGCCCCCCGCTCTCTCTCTTGCTGCTGCCCCCCGCTCTCTCTCTTGCTGCTGCCCCCCGCTCTCTCTGTTGCTGCTGCCCCCTGCTCTCTCTTGCTGCTGCCCCCTGCTCTCTCTCTTGCTGCTGCCCCCTGCTCTCTCTCTTGCTGCTGCCACCTGCTCTCTCTCTTGCTGCTGCCCCCCGCTCTCTCTCTTGCTGCTGCCCCCCCGCTCTCTTTCTTGCTGCTGCCCTTCCGCTCTCTCTCTTGCTGCTGCCCCCCCGCTCTCTCTCACTGCACCCCCTCTCCCTCTCTCTCCTGCTGCCCTCTCTCTCTCTCTCTCGCTGCCCCCCCTCTCTCTCTTGCTGCTGCCCCCCGTGCTCTCTCTCTCTTGCTGCTGCCCCCCTGCTCTCTCTCGCTGCTGAAGCCTCTCCCTCTCTCTCCTGCTGCCCCCTCTCTCTCTTGCTGCTGCCCCCCCTGCTCTCTCTCTCTCTTGCTGCCCCAACGCTCTCTCTTGCTGCCCCCCCTGCTCTCTCGCTTCCCCCCTGCTCTCTCTTGCTTCCCCCCTGCTCTCTCGCTGCCCCTCTGCTTTCTCTCTCTTGCTTACCCCCCTGCTCTCTCTCTCTTGCTTCCCCCCCTGCTCTCTCTCTCTCTTCCCCCCCTGCTCTCTCTCTCGCTTCCCCCCCTGCTCTCTCTCCCGCTTCCCCCCCTGCTTTCTCTCTCTTGCTGCCCCCCACGCTCTCTCTCTCGCCAGCCCGTGTACGCGCACTCCCGTGTTGCTTTTCTGGGGGGGGGCTCTCCCTAATTGTGTTACCTGTTTAATGGCGCTCTCCCTTGCGCTGCTTCTTTGCCGGTTGTTTGCAGTTGCGGAAAGCCCCGGTGTCTCTCAGCTGCTGCCCACGGTACTGGGCGGGGCCGCTGCAGGTGGCATCAGGGCGCACACGGCTGCCGTCCACCCACCTGCAGCCAAAGAAACATCAGGAGGTTTGGGATGTGGAGGTTGGAGCATGGCCGTGGCACGTGGCGCTCAGCGTGTCTCTGTGTGGCACCACCGGACCTTTCCTGACTTACCTGCGCAGGGCGGCCAGTTGGCAGGAGCAGTGCCAGGGGTTGCTGCCCAACGCCAGGCTCTGCAGGGAGGAGTACGGGGTGTTTGCAGGAAGGTGGCTCAGCTTGTTCCCCTCCACGTCCAGTGTTTTCAGGGTCGTGACCCCAACGAAGGCTTTGTCTGAAAACTGAAGCACACGTTCTACAGATTCAGATTTGGGGGGGAACGTGCGCCCGATATCAGCCCCCCAACTTCTTCCCTCCCCACCACCTGTGCTATCCCCACCCCTCCACTCTCCTGCATCATGTCTGATCGGAACCTTCCGTGTCACTGGACATGTCCACCTTGGTTTGGGAACCTCCATGACCTCTAGGCCGGGACCCGTGCAGATATGCCCGGGAACCATGCAGATATGCCCAGGAACCATGCAGATATGCCCAGGACCCATGCAGATATGCCCAGGAACCATGCAGATATGCCCAGGACCCATGCAGATATGCCCAGGAACCATGCAGATATGCCCAGGACCCATGTAGATATGCCCAGGAACCATGCAGATATGCCCAGGAACCATGCAGATATGCCCAGGACCCATGCAGATATGCCCAGGAACCATGCAGATATGCCCGAGAACCATGCAGATATGCCCAGGACCCGTGCAGATATGCCCAGGACCCGTGCAGATATGCCCAGGAACCATGCAGATATGCCCAGGAACCATGCAGATATGCCCAGGAACCATGCAGATATGCCCAGGAACCATGCAGATATGTCCGAGAACCATGCAGATATGCCCAGGAACCCGTGCAGATATGCCCGAGAACCATGCAGATATGCCCGAGAACCATGCAGATATGCCCAGGAACCATGCAGATATGCCCAGGAACCATGCAGATATGCCCAGGAACCATGCAGATATGCCCAGGAACCATGCAGATATGCCCAGGAACCATGCAGATATGCCCAGGAACCATGCAGATATGCCCAGGAACCATGCAGATATGCCCAGGAACCATGCAGATATGCCCAGGAACCATGCAGATATGCCCAGGAACCCGTGCAGATATGCCCGAGAACCATGCAGATATGCCCAGGACCCGTGCAGATATGCCCAGGAACCATGCAGATATGCCCAGGAACCATGCAGATATGCCCGAGAACCCATGCAGATATGCCCAGGAACCCGTGCAGATATGCCCAGGAACCCGTGCAGATATGCCCAGGACCCATGCAGATATGCCCAGGAACCATGCAGATATGCCCAGGAACCATGCAGATATGCCCAGGAACCATGCAGATATGCCCAGGAACCATGCAGATATGCCCAGGAACCATGCAGATATGCCCAGGAACCATGCAGATATGCCCAGGAACCATGCAGATATGCCCAGGACCCGTGCAGATATGCCCAGGAACCGTGCAGATATGCCCAGGACCCGTGCAGATATGCCCAGGAACCATGCAGATATGCCCAGGAACCATGCAGATATGCCCGAGAACCCATGCAGATATGCCCAGGAACCCGTGCAGATATGCCCAGGAACCCGTGCAGATATGCCCAGGACCCATGCAGATATGCCCAGGAACCATGCAGATATGCCCAGGAACCCATGCAGATATGCCCAGGAACCCATGCAGATATGCCCAGGACCCATGCAGATATGCCCAGGAACCATGCAGATATGCCCAGGAACCATGCAGATATGCCCAGGAACCATGCAGATATGCCCAGGAACCATGCAGATATGCCCGAGAACCATGCAGATATGCCCAGGAACCCGTGCAGATATGCCCAGGAACCCGTGCAGATATGCCCGAGAACCATGCAGATATGCCCAGGAACCATGCAGATATGCCCGAGAACCATGCAGATATGCCCAGGAACCATGCAGATATGCCCGAGAACCCGTGCAGATATGCCCAGGAACCCGTGCAGATATGCCCAGGAACCCGTGCAGATATGCCCGAGAACCATGCAGATATGCCCAGGAACCATGCAGATATGCCCAGGAACCATGCAGATATGCCCAGGAACCATGCAGATATGCCCAGGAACCCATGCAGATATGCCCAGGAACCATGCAGATATGCCCAGGAACCATGCAGATATGCCCGAGAACCATGCAGATATGCCCAGGAACCCGTGCAGATATGCCCGAGAACCATGCAGATATGCCCAGGAACCATGCAGATATGCCCGAGAACCATGCAGATATGCCCAGGAACCATGCAGATATGCCCAGGAACCATGCAGATATGCCCAGGAACCATGCAGATATGCCCAGGAACCATGCAGATATGCCCAGGAACCATGCAGATATGCCCAGGAACCATGCAGATATGCCCAGGAACCATGCAGATATGCCCAGGAACCATGCAGATATGCCCGAGAACCATGCAGATATGCCCAGGAACCATGCAGATATGCCCGAGAACCATGCAGATATGCCCAGGAACCATGCAGATATGCCCAGGAACCATGCAGATATGCCCAGGAACCATGCAGATATGCCCAGGAACCATGCAGATATGCCCAGGAACCATGCAGATATGCCCGAGAACCATGCAGATATGCCCAGGAACCATGCAGATATGCCCGAGAACCATGCAGATATGCCCAGGAACCATGCAGATATGCCCAGGAACCATGCAGATATGCCCAGGAACCATGCAGATATGCCCAGGAACCATGCAGATATGCCCAGGAACCATGCAGATATGCCCAGGAACCATGCAGATATGCCCAGGAACCGTGCAGATATGCCCAGGAACCATGCAGATATGCCCAGGAACCGTGCAGATATGCCCAGGAACCGTGCAGATATGCCCAGGACCCGTGCAGATATGCCCAGGAACCATGCAGATATGCCCAGGAACCATGCAGATATGCCCGAGAACCATGCAGATATGCCCAGGAACCATGCAGATATGCCCAGGAACCATGCAGATATGCCCAGGAACCATACAGATATGCCCAGGACCCGTGCAGATATGCCCAGGACCCGTGCAGATATGCCCAGGAACCCATGCAGATATGCCCAGGAACCATGCAGATATGCCCAGAAACCGTGCAGATATGCCCAGGAACCGTGCAGATATGCCCAGGAACCATGCAGATATGCCCAGGAACCATGCAGATATGCCCAGGAACCATGCAGATATGCCCAGGAACCATGCAGATATGCCCAGGAACCATGCAGATATGCCCGAGAACCATGCAGATATGCCCAGGAACCATGCAGATATGCCCGAGAACCATGCAGATATGCCCAGGAACCATGCAGATATGCCCAGGAACCATGCAGATATGCCCAGGAACCATGCAGATATGCCCAGGAACCATGCAGATATGCCCAGGAACCATGCAGATATGCCCGAGAACCATGCAGATATGCCCAGGAACCATGCAGATATGCCCGAGAACCATGCAGATATGCCCAGGAACCATGCAGATATGCCCAGGAACCATGCAGATATGCCCAGGAACCATGCAGATATGCCCAGGAACCATGCAGATATGCCCAGGAACCATGCAGATATGCCCAGGAACCATGCAGATATGCCCAGGAACCGTGCAGATATGCCCAGGAACCATGCAGATATGCCCAGGAACCGTGCAGATATGCCCAGGAACCGTGCAGATATGCCCAGGACCCGTGCAGATATGCCCAGGAACCATGCAGATATGCCCAGGAACCATGCAGATATGCCCGAGAACCATGCAGATATGCCCAGGAACCATGCAGATATGCCCAGGAACCATGCAGATATGCCCAGAAACCGTGCAGATATGCCCAGGAACCGTGCAGATATGCCCAGGACCCGTGCAGATATGCCCAGGAACCTGTGTTAACTCCGGAACTGGGAAGGATCATGCCCGTTCACTATGAAAGGTCCCAAACATTGAGGGAACTGGATTCTGCTTTTGTTACCTGGGAGCCTGCTCTGTGCATCTGGGGAAGTCTAAGCTGAGCTAGCCAGGTACCTCCTCCCCCAATCCCTCCCCTCTCACGCCCCCGTGGGTTACAGACAGAGACTGCTTTGTGAGCCGCAGGGAGAGACGGCTTTACACGAGACATCTCCTCAATAAACAGACTGTTCTTTATAAACACGGGAGCCTCTACATCAGCGGGAGCAGTTTCTGCAATTAACCCAATCAGTACGGCAAATGAGTGATCACCGGCATGTCCGACTCGAGCCCCTCTGCCTGTCCCCCCCCCTGGGTCCCACATCTAATGCTCTTTTAGCCAGTAGAACGCCGCTACCACCGCTGACCACTCACCTTCTCCAGACCCATGTGGTCCATGGACAGCGACTCCATGTAGCGCCCGAAGGACTGGAAGGCCAAATCGGGGATGACTTTGATGGGGTTCCGGGACATCTTGAGATCCTCCACCACCCTCAGTTTGCCGATGGCGGCCAGCGGGTAGGAGCTGAGCTGGTTTCCGTCCAGGTGGAAGATGGCCAGGTTCTCCACCTCGTCCAGCGAGCCGGGCTGCAGGGCGCCGATCTCGTTATCGGACAAGTAGAGCCAGCGCAGGTCCTTGGCCCCCGCGAAGGTCCCGGCTTTGACCTCCCGCACCTTGTTGCTGCTCAGCTGCAGGATGAAGAGGTTGGCCAGGGGGGACAGGAGCCCCTTGGGTAGCTCCACGATCCGGTTGTGATCCATGTAGAGGTAAGTGAGGCCCGCCAGCTCGTCGAAGGCCCCCGCGCCCAGCACGCTGATCTCATTGTGGGACAGGTAGAGGTAGACCAGCTTCTTGAGGCCTCGGAAGGCCCCGCTGGAGACCTCCCGGATCTGGCAGTGCTGCAGGTGCAGAGACACCAGCCCCTTCATCTCCTTGAAGGAGTTGGGGGCCAGCACCGGGAAGCTGTTCCTCTGCAGGTTCAGCAGTCGGGTCTGCTCGGCCACTTTGGGCAGTTTCTTGAGCCCGGCGGTGTCGCAGATCACGTGCTGCAGGTCCCCCCCGTGGCAGAGGCAGTTTGGGGGGCACGCCTGCAGAAGGGGGGCCGCGGCAGCCAGCAGGCTGAGCCCCAGGAGGAAGCTGGCACGCACCATGGTGAGCGCAGAGCAGGGAGTGCGCGAGACTGCCGCACACGCGCCTATTTATAACATTAAATTAGATGGAAAAAAAAAACCCACCCTGCGAGCGGCAGCCAAACTGGGACGTGGAGGAGGCAGGTATTTTTTGGGAAGAGGATGTGAAATTAACCCTCTCTGCGCCACAGAGTCATTTTGATCCCATAAGGAGCGGGGGCTATGAAGGTCGTTCTGATTTGATGCAGAGGGGACGGGGCGTTCTCCGGCTGGGGGAAAACAAGATGAAATCTGAGAAATGTCTCTTCTCCCGGCCCCCACCCCGATGGTCTGTTTCACCCCGCCCCCACCCCGATGGGTTGTCTTGCCCCTGCACTGCCTGTCTCACCCCACCCCCACCCCGATGGGTTTTCTTGCCCCTGCACTGTCTGCCTGGCTCACCCCGGTGTTTCCGGCCCGATTTTTGTGTTTTTGGTTCGGGCAGAAGTGGCTGTGACACTCGCTGAGGATGGGGGGGGGGTCTTGAGCTCTTCACATTGGGCTGCGCAGTGTGTGCCCCTCTGCGTCTCCCTGCCTGGCAGCTTCTCCGCACGCCTGGCAGCTTCTCTGCACACGCCTGGCAGCTTCTCTGCACACCTGGGTTACATTTCGTAGGCTCAGTCTCACTATGCCAGGTAATGTGTTATTTTTAAATCTCTGCTTTGATTGTATTTGAGGGAGAAGCCCTATGCCCTGTGTGCTGGGGGGGAGGGTGGAGAGCTGGCCGGGTGCCCCTGTGGGTAGGGGGGGGGGTGGCTGTCAGGGTATCCCGGTGGGTAGGGAGGGGGTTAGCTAGCAGGGTGCTCCTGTGGGTAGGGGTGTGTGGCTGGCAGGGTGCCCCTGTGGGTAAGGGGAGGCTGGCAGGGTGACCATGTGGGTAGGGGGGGAGGCTGGCAGGGTGCCCCTGGCAGGGTGCCCCTGTGGGTAGGGGGGGAGGCTGGCAGGGTGCCCCTGTGGGTAGGGGTGTGTGGCTGGCAGGGTGCCCCTGTGGGTAGGGGGGGGAGGCTGGCAGGGTGCCCCTGTGGGTAGGGGGGGGAGGCTGGCAGGGTGCCCCTGTGGGTAGGGGGGGGGAGGCTGGCAGGGTGCCCCTGTGGGTAGGGGGGGAGGCTGGCAGGGTGCCCCTGTGGGTAGGGGGGAGGCTGGCAGGGTGCCCCTGTGGGTAGGGGGGGAGGCTGGCAGGGTGCCCCTGTGGGTAGGGGGGGGAGACTGGCAGGGTGCCCCTGTGGGTAGGGGGGGGAGGCTGGCAGGGTGCCCCTGTGGGAAGGGGGGCGAGGCTGGCAGGGTGCCCCTGTGGGAAGGGGGGCGAGGCTGGCAGGGTGCCCCTGTGGGTAGGGGGGGAGGCTGGCAGGGTGCCCCTGTGGGTACGGGGGCGAGGCTGGCAGGGTGCCCCTGTGGGTAGGGGGGCGAGGCTGGCAGGGTGCCCCTGTGGGTAGGGGGGGGAGGCTGGCAGGGTGCCCCTGTGGGTAGGGGGGGGAGGCTGGCAGGGTGCCCCTGTGGGTAGGGGGCGAGGCTGGCAGGGTGCCCCTGTGGGTAGGGGGCGAGGCTGGCAGGGTGCCCCTGTGGGTAGGGGGCGAGGCTGGCAGGGTGCCCCTGTGGGTAGGGGGCGAGGCTGGCAGGGTGCCCCTTTGGGTAGGGGTGTGTGGCTGGCAGGGTGCCCCTGTGGGTAGGGGTGTGTGGCTGGCAGGGTGCCCCTGTGGGTAGGGGTGTGTGGCTGGCAGGGTGCCCCTGTGGGTAGGGGTGTGTGGCTGGCAGGGTGCCCCTGTGGGTAGGGGTGTGTGGCTGGCAGGGTGCCCCTGTGGGTAGGGGTGTGTGGCTGGCAGGGTGCCCCTGTGGGTAGGGGGGGCGAGGCTGGCAGGGTGCCCTGTGGGCAGCGTGCCCTGTGGGCAGCGCGCTGGGCAGGAAGGTGACACCCTCTTGGCGCAGGAGATGTTTGTGTTCTCCGCTCTCTGCAGTTTGCGGCCGGACTGTCTGACTTTCAGTGTTTGGTTCTCTGTCTGAGCGAGAGACACTTTGTCATTTTGGTGACAATTAGTGATACAAACCAGTCACTGTGGGTGTAGCGTCGGCCGACGTGCTGTTCCTGTTGTTATGTGGTACCTCTAACCCCAATCCTGGCAGCCCTCTTCTCTGCCCATGGAAGCGCTCATCTCTGCCCTCGTCTCGGCCCCTAGCAGCACTCTTTTCTGCCCCTAGCAGCACTCTTTTCTGCCCCTAGCAGCACTCTTTTCTGCCCCTAGCAGCACTCTTTTCTGCCCCTAGCAGCACTCTTTTCTGCCCATAGCAGCACTCTTTTCTGCCCCTAGCAGCACTCTTTTCTGCCCCTAGCAGCACTCTTTTCTGCCCCTAGCAGCACTCTTTTCTGCCCCTAGCAGCACTCTTTTCTGCCCCTAGCAGCACTCTTTTCTGCCCCCCCATGTCAGCTCTCCTTTCTGCCCATGTCAGCTCTCCTTTCTGCCCATGTCAGCTCTCCTTTCTGCCCATGTCAGCTCTCCTTTCTGCCCATGTCAGCTCTCCTTTCTGCCCCCCCGTGTCAGCTCTCCTTTCTGCCCCCCCGTGTCAGCTCTCCTTTCTGCCCCCCGTGTCAGCTCTCCTTTCTGCCCCCCCGTGTCAGCTCTCCTTTCTGCCCCCCGTGTCAGCTCTCCTTTCTGCCCCCCCGTGTCAGCTCTCCTTTCTGCCCCCCCGTGTCAGCTCTCCTTTCTGCCCCACCGTGTCAGCTCTCCTTTCTGCCCCCCCGTGTCAGCTCTCCTTTCTGCCCCCCCGTGTCAGCTCTCCTTTCTGCCCCCCCGTGTCAGCTCTCCTTTCTGCCCCCCCGTGTCAGCTCTCCTTTCTGCCCCCCCGTGTCAGCTCTCCTTTCTGCCCCCCCGTGTCAGCTCTCCTTTCTGCCCCCCCGTGTCAGCTCTCCTTTCTGCCCCCCGTGTCAGCTCTCCTTTCTGCCCCCCGTGTCAGCTCTCCTTTCTGCCCCCCCGTGTCAGCTCTCCTTTCTGCCCCCCCGTGTCAGCTCTCCTTTCTGCCCCCCCGTGTCAGCTCTCCTTTCTGCCCCCCCGTGTCAGCTCTCCTTTCTGCCCCCCCGTGTCAGCTCTCCTTTCTGCCCCCCCCGTGTCAGCTCTCCTTTCTGCCCCCCCGTGTCAGCTCTCCTTTCTGCCCCCCCGTGTCAGCTCTCCTTTCTGCCCCCCCGTGTCAGCTCTCCTTTCTGCCCCCCCGTGTCAGCTCTCCTTTCTGCCCCCCCGTGTCAGCTCTCCTTTCTGCCCCCCCGTGTCAGCTCTCCTTTCTGCCCCCCCGTGTCAGCTCTCCTTTCTGCCCCCCCATGTCAGCTCTCCTTTCTGCCCCCCCATGTCAGCTCTCCTTTCTGCCCCCCCATGTCAGCTCTCCTTTCTGCCCCCCCATGTCAGCTCTCCTTTCTGCCCCCCCATGTCAGCTCTCCTTTCTGCCCCCCCATGTCAGCTCTCCTTTCTGCCCCCCCATGTCAGCTCTCCTTTCTGCCCCCCCATGTCAGCTCTCCTTTCTGCCCCCCCATGTCAGCTCTCCTTTCTGCCCCCCCATGTCAGCTCTCCTTTCTGCCCCCCCATGTCAGCTCTCCTTTCTGCCCCCCCCCATGTCAGCTCTCCTTTCTGCCCCCCCATGTCAGCTCTCCTTTCTGCCCCCCCATGTCAGCTCTCCTTTCTGCCCCCCCATGTCAGCTCTCCTTTCTGCCCCCCCATGTCAGCTCTCCTTTCTGCCCCCCCATGTCAGCTCTCCTTTCTGCCCCCCCATGTCAGCTCTCCTTTCTGCCCCCCCATGTCAGCTCTCCTTTCTGCCCCCCCATGTCAGCTCTCCTTTCTGCCCCCCCATGTCAGCTCTCCTTTCTGCCCCCCCATGTCAGCTCTCCTTTCTGCCCCCCCATGTCAGCTCTCCTTTCTGCCCCCCCATGTCAGCTCTCCTTTCTGCCCCCCCCATGTCAGCTCTCCTTTCTGCCCCCCCCCCCATGTCAGCTCTCCTTTCTGCCCCCCCCCATGGGCAGCTCTCCTTTCTGCCCCCCCCCCTGGGCAGCTCACCTTTCTGCCCCCCCCCCCCTGGGCAGCTCTCCTTTCTGCCCCCCCCCCTGGCAGCTCTCCTTTATGCGCCCCCCTGGGCAGCTCTCCTTTATGCGCCCCCCCCTGGGAAGCTCTCCTTTCTGCCCCCTCCCCATGGGCAGCTCTCCTTTCTGCCCCCCCCCATGGGCAGCTCTCCTTTCTGCCCCCCCCCATGGGCAGCTCTCCTTTCTGCCCCCTCCCCATGGGCAGCTCTCCTTTCTGCCCCCCCCCATGGGCAGCTCTCCTTTCTGCGCCCCCCCCCCATGTCAGCTCTCCTTTCTGTCCCCCCCCCATGTCAGCTCTCCTTTCTGTCCCCCCCCCATGTCAGCTCTCCTTTCTGTGACCCCCCCCCCCCATGGCAACTCTCCTTTCTGCGCCCCCTCCTGGGCAGCTCTCCTTTCTGCCACCTACCCCCCACACCCCCCCTGGCAGCTCTCCTCCCTGGGCAGCTCTCCTCTCTGCCCCTGCCTGGGCAGCTCTCCTGTCTGCCCTCCTCTCTGCCCCTGCCTGGGCAGCTCTCCTCCCTGCCCTCCTCTCTGCCCCTGCCTGGGCAGCTCTCCTCCCTGCCCTCCTCTCTGCCCCTGCCTGGGCAGCTCTCCTCCCTGCCCTCCTCTCTGCCCCTGCCTGGGCAGCTCTCCTCCCTGCCCTCCTCTCTGCCCCTGCCTGGGCAGCTCTCCTCCCTGCCCTTCCTGCTTCCTCCCTGGCAACTGCTGTGCTGTTGTGAGAAATGTCTCCGACCTCTCGTGTTGCTGCCACATGTCTCTTGGTTGTGAGACGCAGGACGGGCGCCTGGGTTGCAGCCAGGAATATGTGATGGGGTGATGGGGGGGGGGGGGGGGGAACGGCTGCCCCCGCGTTCTGTATAAACACTGCGAGGGGGGGGCTGCATATTAACCACTTCACTGCTGCCACGCCTCATACCCCCACACAGGTGTAGAAATGTGTGTGTGTGCATGCGTGTGAACACCACTTCCATGGTAAGGTGATGGTGCTGCGGTTATAACCGTGGCACACACCCCTCTCTCCCTTCGTGGCAAACACACTATTGGTGGAACGTGTGTGCACACACACCTTGGTGTATACACCCATACCCTCCGTGGCACGCCCACGTATACACGCACTCGGTGGTGCATACGTGGCTCCGGCTGACCCCGCTCTCTGCCCTCCCACCCCCATAACGTCCCCACGTGGTTCTCTGTGTCTCTGCAGGTGGGATACGGGACCACCGAGAACAGCCCTGTTACGTTCTTGGGATTTCCGCGCGATGATATTGTCCGCAAGACCGAGACGGTGGGGTACATCTTCCCCCACACTGAGGTAATTCTGGAGACCCCCGCCAGCCACTGACACGCGCGCTCCTCCATCCCCACCACTAATGGTCTCTCCCCCCCTCCCCCCCCCCCATCCCACTAGGCGAAGGTGGTGGACCAAGTCACCGGCCACATTGTCCCGCTGCACACGACTGGGGAGCTACTGATTCGGGGATACTGCGTTATGTTGGGGTACTGGGGGGACCCCGAGAAAACCAAGGAAGCCATTACACCCGAGAACTGGTACAGGACAGGGTGAGCGAGGGGGTTTGTGACCCTTTTTTTTTTTTTACACTGATTTTATTTGAGCCATCTACAAAAGAGAGGCAATCAATCTCCGACGCGTTTCGCACCTATTTCTCCCGGAGAATACAAGTCGGTAACCGTGGCGTATAATGAGCCTTGTTTGTTGAGCACCCATATACAACTCTTCCTGTTGGGGTGAGCGGGGAGGCTTTTGGTGTCCCTTGCCCTGTGCTGACACTGCACCCCTCCCACCCCATCTCACCCCCTTGTCTGACCCCAGAGACATTGCTTCGCTGGATGAGTTTGGATACTGCCGTATCGTCGGGCGCTGTAAAGACATGATCATCCGAGGAGGGGAGAACATTTATCCAGCCGAGATCGAGCACTTCCTGCACACGCACCCCAGCGTCGTGGAGGCACAGGTAAGCGGGGGGGGGGGGGGAGGGAGACTTGTAAAGGATATATGAGCTGCTCTGGCGGTGAGTGAGGACGCTGCAGAGGTTGGGTTATCGGGTCGAGGCTTGCCCACTGCCACTGCTGTCTCGCAGGTCGTCGGGGTGAAAGACGAGCGAATGGGCGAGGAGATCTGCGCGTGTCTCCGAATCCGAGAGGACAGGCCGTGCTCCGCAGAGGAGATCCGGGAATTCTGCAAGGGGAAGGTGAGAGAGACCCGGGGGAACCGGCGCCGGGACCAATCAGACAGAGGGAGGGGGGGGGGGGGAGGCACCGAGCCCTGGATAATTCGTGTAATTGGGAGACGCATTTTACATTTAGCACAATAAATCGGGACAAGTCGGTCGCCGCTGTAATTTCTGGGTAGTCTTTGCACCTTATCCCCCCCCCCCCACCCTCCCCCCAAATGTCTTCTCTCCTTTTATAATGCATCTCTCCCGACAGATCTCCCATTTTAAGATCCCGCGCTATGTTGTGTTTGTGAATGAATATCCGCTCACGGTGTCTGGAAAGGTGAGGAGGGGTCCCAGGAGTGGGGGGGAGGGCTGGTTGGGGGGAGGCTTATAAACCTGATGTCTCACGTGTCCATTCCAGATCCAGAAGTTTAAACTGAGAGAATTAATGGAGAAACGGCTGACGCTGTGAGGATGGAGACGCCCCCCGAAGCCCCCCAGCACCTCCCCCGAAGCCCCCCAGCACCTCCCCCGAAGCCCCCCAGCACCTCCTCGTTTCAATGATTTTTGTAATCCTACTTTTTTTTATAACCAAAGCGCCCCCCCCCCCGACTCTCTGCTTTATACCCCACACTCCCTGGGTCTGCTCCATACCCCCACCCCCCCCCCACATCTCTGATCTAGTTCTTCTTCCCCACCAGGTCTCTGCACCAACCCCTCCAGACCCCCCCGGACTCTCTGCTTTATACCCCACACTCCCTGGGTCTGCTCCATACCCCCCCCCCCCACATCTCTGATCTACTTATTCTTTCCCCCCAGGTCGCTGCACTATAGGCTCCCCTCTCCCCCCCCTTTGGTTCTCTGCTCCATATATGATTCCTCCCCACCCACCCCCCGATCTCTGCACTACAGCCGCTCCCGCCTTCAGGTGTTTGCACTATAGCCTCCCTCCTCAGGTTCCCTGCCATATATCTTTTCTCGCCCCCCCATATTCCCCCCTCCCTGGGTCTCTGCTCTGTATCCCCCCTCCCTGGGTCTCTGCTCTGTATCCCCCCTCCCTGGGTCTCTGCTCTGTATCCCCCCTCCCTGGGTCTCTGCTCTGTATCCCCCCTCCCTGGGTCTCTGCTCTGTATCCCCCCTCCCTGGGTCTCTGCTCTGTATACCCCCTCCCTTGGTCTCTGCTCTGTATCCCCCTCCCTGGGTCTCTGCTCTGTATACCCCCTCCCTGGGTCTCTGCTCTGTATCCCCCCTCCCTGGGTCTCTGCTCTGTATCCCCCCTCCCTGGGTCTCTGCTCTGTATCCCCCCTCCCTGGGTCTCTGCTCTGTATCCCCCTTCCCTGGGTCTCTGCTCTGTATCCCCCCTCCCTGGGTCTTTGCTCTGTATCCCCCCTGAATTAGTATATCCCGCACTCTGAGAGCCGCAGTGCGGACTGAACTTAACCAGTCCTGATTTCGCCAACGTGCCTTCTCCTGTACCCAGTGGGCACATTTACTCCCCGGGGGCAGCGTGGTGTCCCCCTTACCCGTCCTGTGCCCCGGGGGCAGCGTGGTGTCCCCCTTACCCGTCCTGTGCCCCGGGGGCAGCGTGGTGTCCCCCTTACCCGTCCTGTGCCCCGGGGGCAGCGTGGTGTCCCCCTTACCCGCGCTGTGCTGCTCTCCCCAGGAGCGCTGTACTTGGCGCGGGTTAGCACGCCGCCGCTGTACTTGGCGCGGGTTAGCACGCCGGCGCTGTACTTGGCGTGGGTTAGCACGCCGGCGCTGTACTTGGCGCGGGTTAGCACGCCGGCGCTGTACTTGGCGCGGGTTAGCACGCCGGCGCTGTACTTGGCGCGGGTTAGCACGCCGGCGCTGTACTTGGCGCGGGTTAGCACGCCGGCGCTGTACTTGGCGCGGGTTAGCATGCCGGCGCTGTACTTGGCGCGGGTTAGCACGCCGGCGCTGTACTTGGCGCGGGTTAGCACGCCGGCGCTGTACTTGGCGCGGGTTAGCACGCCGGCGCTGTACTTGGTGCGGGTTAGCATGCCGGCGCTGTACTTGGCGCGGGTTAGCACGCCGGCGCTGTACTTGGCGCGGGTTAGCACGCCGGCGCTGTACTTGGTGCAGGTTAGCACGCCGGCGCTGTACTTGGCGCGGGTTAGCACGCCGGCGCTGTACTTGGCGCGGGTTAGCACGCCGGCGCTGTACTTGCCGCTTTTTAGAAACAAATGTAAATGCTTTTTTATTTTTATTAAATGTTCCGATATTGTATGAAATATCCAAATTCTGTGTCCGTGAGAGAGTGACCCGATGTCCTCGCCTGTCCCGCTCTGCGCAATCCTCCGTCTGGTTATTGGGGTACAAAATCCAGTAGATGGAAGGGGCAGAATTGGGCAGTGTGGTTGGTGTAGAATTATAGGGGCATTATAACTCCCTGTGTGCACTACAGTACACTGCCTCCCATCATTCTGTATCATCCCTTACTATACCTCCCCCAACACCCCCGTATCACTCTCTCATTGTATAACCCCGCCCTATAGCTACTATTACCCCAGATAACTCCTCATATTACTCATATAACCCCCCCTTATAACTGCTCCTATTGCCCCATATAAGTATCCTCTCCGTAGAAGTCTCTGTTACTCCATATAACCATTCCTTATCATAACCTCTTCCTGATGCGTCGCTGACAGCATTGATACAATGTTTCACACACATGAGACACAGTGTGGCTGCAGTCTGGTCCCCGATAACACGACAACGCCTGGACCTGAATGTGACACGGGAATCGGGCCTATTGCCAAGGAAAGTTGTATTGGTCGCAAGTGCCTTCTCCAAACCAGAGCCACCAACTTCCACTGTGATTGAGGAGAAATGTTGGCGAGAGTCCCTACCCTCTGCTCTTCCATTACATGTAAAGGGTCGGGCCCACGCTGGTAATAAGGCGACTAGTTACTAATATCGTACAGTATAAACAGAATGAAAACATGCCACCGATGTGGAGACCATATCTCCAGCAGAATCCAGTGTTGTACATAACAGAGAGGCTCAGCTCCATGTGAAGTTCCAAGAAGGTCCACATGGGCCAATGTCCATTACCTGGTCAAAGTGGCGAGAAAGAGTCGGCAGCTCGTTCACGAGAGTATCTGGAAGGCAAAGCGGAGACGCTGCAGGGGGAGCAGGGAGTTCAATGGTGAAACATAAATACACTCAAAGGTCGTGTTTACCCATTGCTCAGTGCTTGCCTGTTGTGCTTGGGCTGGTGGGAAACGGGAAGTAATGGGGGTACCGGAGAGGAGACACTGGGAGGGGCGAGGGAGAGATCTGAATATGTATTTAATATATATATATCTGCCAGGGTCTTGGGTCCCTGTTTATTATAGAAAAAACTATGCACTTAACACACAAAAATCATCTCTTGTTGCAAAAAAATGTGTCAGACAATGTAAATACTCTCTCCAGAGTGTGCAACAGGTCATTCAGAGTCCCAAAGCATTACTTCTTAAAGAATGGTTTAATATATATATATATATATATATATATATATATATATATATGCAAATATAGCTGTATGCTCATCTGCATGTCTTAGGCAGGTCTGCAACCCCGCCTTTCCCCATTATCACCCAGCATACAGCACTTCCACTGCAGCAAGGGATTCTGGGAAATGACATGCAAATGAGCACACAGTGTCACTTTTTGCCTCAATAACCATTATTAACATGGTTCCCTATAGGCTTAAGCTTGCTGCATGGTCACAGCTTTGAGCACAGCCAGGGTATATATATATATATATATATATATATATATATATACACACACACACACACACACACACACACACTGCTTCCGATTACAGAAAACGATAATTACGACATACAATGACAGTAAATGCAGGAAAGTTTCTTAAAATAACAGGATAAAACAGGAATCCCTATACAGTACGCTACCATATATGTCATAGGTTTTCCCCAGGGAGGTCACTGGCGGAGAAATATGAGAATTCACGTATTTGATCCCAACACACCTCTGTTGAATTCTGATTTCATAACTCCAGGGCAAGCTCTATATACCATTCTTCTATTAAAAACCACATAAGCCCGCCCCTGTCGTAAATCGGCTGCTAGGTTGATGACTTTACAACAGAGAAAAAAAAAAAACTCCTAAAAAAGACGTTTATATAATTGTCTCAATATATAACCGCACTCATAACTTCCTTTCTCTGATACCTAGACACACGTGACTCATATCAATAGATTCAAGCGATTAGGACGGATGTAAAGAGACTCATTGTGACCGTCTTGCTCCTTATTTGAGTGACAAATGGATATCTGTCACCTAATACCCATGTGGCGTGTGGTCTTGTTACATGCATGGACTTGGCACCTCTTACCCATGTGGCGTGTGGTCTTGTTACATGCGTCTCCTTCCAATGATGACAGATATGTAACTCTTATTATGCACAGTAGATGACGTCACATGATATTCTCATTTTTAATAGTCTTCGAACTAAGCGGTGACCTGTGTGTCATTGCTCTCTGTGATGCACAAGGGGTGTCTCAGGAATGTTAGTTTCCTTTGAGGCTGACAGTCCAGGGTTCTGGCGATCGTTTATTGCATTCTAAACTACACATATGTCACTTTTAGTGATAGCCCCCCACCCCCAATTAAGTCCTCTTCGAAGGTCTGCACAGACCCATGAACGGTCTTGACCTGCCACAAACCCAATATTTTGTATTTTTAAAATCAAAAACTGTAGCTACATTAACCCCTGAAGCACCAGATTGATTAAAATACATACAATTCCCCACCAGTTTCCTTATACACATAGTTTATACTCCAAATAATAAAACAAAATTATCACATTCTGTTATTTGGATTATTAGCTGTATTACACATTATTCTGTGTTGTTCAGATTATGAGCTGTATTACAACAAAAGACAAAAATACCCAATGCTACATCCAATGTGACAATATTAGTAATCTCATGAGTAAGGGTCATTTAGTTAAACCCTTTGGCCAAAGCATTATAAGCCTGCAGCCACGTCACTGCATGACCAGTCTGCAGCCACGTCATGGCATGACCAGTATGCAGCCACGTCACAGCATGACCAGTCTGCAGCCACGTCATGGCATGACCAGTCTGCAGCCACGTCACGGCATGACCAGTCTGCAGCCACGTCATGGCATGACCAGTCTGCAGGTCCTAGCACTACCTGTGATTATTCTTATTTACCTCTGCAGTGGAGGGAGCATGGCCTCAGTGGGCCTGTCCTGCACAGGTACATGGGAACACCTGCTATGGGAACACCTGCTACTTAAAAAGAGGGGAGGGGGCGCGCTTAATCTCAGGGGGGAGCGGCCACCTACCTCCAAACAACTGATACCAGGTGACAATGAATGAACACACAATCCCTGCCGGCCTGTAGAGGAAGTAGCGGGGTTCCCATTAGGCCCGGGTAGCAACATTTTGGGGCGGCAAAAATGTCCTCCCCCATATACTTTTGCCGCGCTCTCGTGCCTATTGGACATAATGGGAAGTGATTTTTTTTATCTGTGGCGTCCTCCTGAACCGCGGCGTCATTTGGACGTCGCCGACATGGCGGCTCGTTGCCATGGCAACGCAACGTTACCATGGCAACGAGGAGAAGTGCGGCAGCAAGGAGGCGGCCCCAACAGCTGCGCCCAGTGGTTGCGGATTTTGATATCCGCCGCTGAGATGAGGTAAATGGGTAAAGGAGAATACTCACAGTCAGTGTTAGGACCTGCATACTGGTCATGCCGTGACGTGGCTGCATACTGGTCATGCCGTGACGTGGCTGCATACTGGTCATGCCGTGACGTGGCTGCATACTGGTCATGCCGTGACGTGGCTGCATACTGGTCGTGCCGTGACGTGGCTGCATACTGGTCGTGCCGTGACGTGGCTGCATACTGGTTAGGCAGTGACGTGGCTGCATACTGGTCATGCCGTGACGTGGCTGCATACTGGTCATGCCGTGACGTGGCTGCATACGGGTCATGCCGTGACGTGGCTGCATACTGGTCATGCCGTGACGTGGCTGCATACTGGTCGTGCCGTGACGTGGCTGCATACTGGTCATGCCGTGACGTGGCTGCATACTGGTCAGGCCGGGACGTGGCTGCATACTGGTCATGCCATGTCGTGGCTGCATACTGGTCGTGCCGTGACGTGGCTGCATACTGGTCATGCCGTGACGTGGCTGCATACTGGTCATGCCGTGACGTGGCTGCATATTGATCATGCCGTGACGTGGCTGCATACTGGTCATGCCGTGACGTAGCTGCATACTGGTCATGCCGTGACATGGCATGCATACTGGTCATGCCGTGACGTGGCTGCATACTGGTCAGGCCGGGACGTGGCTGCATACTGGTCAGGCCGGGACGTGGCTGCATACTGGTCAGGCCGGGACGTGGCTGCATACTGGTCAGGCCGGGACGTGGCTGCATACTGGTCAGGCCGGGACGTGGCTGCATACTGGTCAGGCCGTGACGTGGCTGCATACTGGTCAGGCCGTGACGTGGCTGCATACTGGTCATGCCGTGACGTGGCTGCATACTGGTCATGCCGTGACGTGGCTGCATATTGATCATGCCATGACGTGGCTGCATACTGGTCAGGCCGGGACGTGGCTGCATACTGGTCAGGCCGGGACGTGGCTGCATACTGGTCAGGCCGTGACGTGGCTGCATACTGGTCAGGCCGTGACGTGGCTGCATACTGGTCAGGCCGTGACGTGGCTGCATACTGGTCAGGACGTGACGTGGCTGCATACTGGTTAGGCCGGGACGTGGTTGCATACTGGTCAGGCCGGCCCGTGGCTGCATACTGGTCAGGCCGGGACGTGGCTGCATACTGGTCAGGCCGGGACGTGGCTGCAGGCTTATAATGCTTTGGCCAAAGGGTTTAACTAAATGACCCTTACTCATGAGATTACTAACATTGAAGTATTTAACTATGTATTTTGTCACCTTGGATGTAGCATTGGGTATTTTTGCCTTTTGTTGTATATATTTGGCCTCGCTCAGTAACAATCCTTTTGACACAAATATATATGAAGTGGTGAGTGCTGGGGTTAGAGCTTGCAGGGATTGTGTGTTTATTAGCTGTAGCACACATTATTCTGTGTTATTATTCGGATTATTAGCTGTAGCACACATTATTCTGTTATTAGTCGGATTATTATCTGTATTACACATTATTCTGTGTTATTAGTCGGATTATTATCTGTATTACACATTATTCTATGTTTATTATTCGGATTATTAGCTGTATTACACATTATTCTATGTTATTATTCGGATTATTAGCTGTATTACACATTCTATGTTATTAGTCGGATTATTAGCTGTATTACACATTATTCTGTGTTATTACTGTATTCGGATTATTATCTGTAGTACACAGAATTCCCCAGCAGGTGGCGCTGGGCCTCAGACACCACACCGGAAGTGAGGGATCCTTGTGTGCAAGGGACTGGCGGCATGTGCAGTGTGATATATAAATAGAGAGTATATTCAGTGTATATACACGTCTCTCACTGTATGGGGCCTGGTGAGACAGCTTCAAGTAATGCTGTAACTGCAGTCAGTATTGGTGGTGTGAGGCACTCTGTGGGGGTGGACTTTTGGAGGGTTTGGGGGTGTTTGGGGAACGTGGGGGGATTGGGGTAGCTGGCACTTCTGTGACTAGTTATGTTCCACGCGTGTCCCCCTGTGATGGCCCTGAGAGCTGTGAGGAAGCTGCGTGTGCCCCCAAGCAGGCAGGTGACCCTCCGTGCAGACAGCGCGTGTGCAGAGGAGGCAGCTGTGTATGTGCATGTAAGTACTGGGCTGTCATGATTCAGCGTAAAGCAGTGCAGAGTATCACGGGAGCCGCCTGTGCTGGGCCTGACTCGTCTCTCTTTCCTCAGTGGCCATACTGTGAGAAACGCTGCACTTACTGCAACTTCAACAAGTACATTCGCCGCTTGGACAACGAGGACGCCCTCCGCTCGTGTCTGGTACAGGAGGCTCGTACCCTGATCCAGCTCAGCCAGGTGCGCAGGTGAGGACCCCATGCTATGCCAGGCGAGGGCCCCCGTGATGGCCAGGCGAGTGTCCCCGTGCTGGCCAAGCGAGGACCCCGTGATGGCCAAGCGAGGACCCCGTGATGGCCAGGCGAGTGTCCCCGTGCTGGCCAAGCGAGGACCCCATGATGGCCAGGCGAGTGTCCTGTGCTGGCCAAGCGAGGACCCCGTGATGGCCAGGCGAGTGTCCCCGTGCTGGCCAAGCGAGGACCCCGTGATGGCCAGGCGAGGGCCCCCATGCCTAACTAAGCCCTTGTTCTCTCAGGGTCTCCTCTGTGTTTTTTGGGGGAGGCACTCCCAGCCTGGCCAGCCCCCGCACCATCGCCGCAGTGCTGGAGGCGATATCCCAGCATGCTTTGCTGCCGCGGGACGCCGAGGTCACACTGGAGGCCAATCCATGTCGGCGGAGAGGAGCCGGCTGCAGAGATTCCAGGAGGTGGGGGTGAACCGGCTGTCTGTGGGGGTGCAGGTAATGCTCAGTCTCATTATACAGCCAAGCCCCAGCACGCCTCGCTATTATCATTATGTTGCCACAGTGCGGCAACTGTAAGACTACCACGTCCTATGCCGGTATAAATTGGGAGGTGCGGTGTAGTGGTTAAGGTACACATCATGCCACGGCAGTAATCTCTGCCCTTTTTATCTTCTGCCCCCCCATCACCCTACTTCTTCCTCTCTTCTCCCCCCCATCACCCTACCTCTTCCTCTCTTCTCCCCCCCATCACCCTACCGCTTCCTCTCTTCTCCCCCCCCATCACCTACCTCTTTCTCTCTTCTCCCCCCCCCATCACCCTACCTCTTTCTCTCTTCTCCCCCCCCCATCACCCTACCTCTTCCTCTCTTCCTCCCCCCCATCACCCTACCCCTCCTCCTCCCCCCCATCACCCTACCTCTTCCTCCCCCCATCACCCTACCTCTTCCTCCCCCCCATCACCCTACCTCTTCCTCCCCCCATCACCCTACCTCTTCCTCTCTTCTCCCCCCCCATCACCCTACCTCTTCCTCTCTTCTCCCCCCCCCCCATCACCCTAACTCTTCCTCTCTTCTCCTCCCCCATCACCCTACCTCTTCCTCTCTTCTCCTCCCCCATCACCCTACCTCTTCCTCTTCTCCCCCCATCACCCTACCTGTTCCCCTTCTCCCCCCCCCATCACCCTACCTCTTCCTCTCTTCTCCCCCCCCATCACCCTACCTCTTCCTCTCTTCTCCCCCCCCCATCACCCTACCGCTTCCTCTCTTCTCCCCCCCCCATCACCCTACCGATTCCTCTCTTCTCCCCCCCATCACCCTACCTCTTTCTCTCTTCCCCCCACCCATCACCCTACCTCTTTCTCTCTTCTCCCCCCCCCCCATCACCCTACCTCTTTCTCTCTCTTCTCCTCCCCCCATCACCCTACCTCTTTCTCTCTTCTCCCCCCCCATCACCCTACCTCTTCTCTCTTCTCCCCCCCCATCACCCTACCTCTTTCTCTCTTCTCCCCCCCCCCATCACCCTACCTCTTTCTCTCTTCTCCCCCCCCCCCATCACCCTACCTCTTTCTCTCTTCTCCCCCCCCCCCCATCACCCTACCTCTTTCTCTCTTCTCCCCCCCCCCCATCACCCTACCTCTTTCTCTCTTCTCCCCCCCCCCCCATCACCGTACCTCTTTCTCTCTTCTCCCCCCCCCCCCATCACCTTACCTCTTTCTCTCTTCTCCCCCCCCCCCATCACCCTACCTCTTTCTCTCTTCTCCCCCCCCATCACCCAACCTCTTTCTCTCTTCTCCCCCCCCCCCATCACCCAACCTTTCTCTCTTCTCCCCCTCCCCCATCACCCAACCTCTTTCTCTCTTCTCCCCCCCCCCATCACCCAACCTCTTTCTCTCTTCTCCCCCCCCCCCCATCACCCTACCTCTTTCTCTCTTCTCCCCCCCCCCCCATCACCCTACCTCTTTCTCTCTTCTCCCCCCCCCCATCACCCTACCTCTTTCTCTCTTCTCCCCCCCCCCATCACCCTACCTCTTTCTCTCTTCTCCCCCCCCCATCACCCTACCTCTTTCTCTCTTCTCCCCCCCATCACCCTACCTCTTTCTCTCTTCTCCCCCCCCCCCATCACCCTACCTCTTTCTCTCTTCTCCCCCCCCCCATCACCCTACCTCTTTCTCTCTTCTCCCCCCCCCCATCACCCTACCTCTTTCTCTCTTCTCCCCCCCCCCCATCACCCTACCTCTTTCTCTCTTCTCCCCCCCCCCATCACCCTACCTCTTTCTCTCTTCTCCCCCCCCCCCATTACCCTACCTCTTTCTCTCTTCTCCCCCCCCCCCATTACCCTACCTCTTTCTCTCTTCTCCCCCCCCCCCATCACCCTACCTCTTTCTCTCTTCTCCCCCCCCCCATCACCCTACCTCTTTCTCTCTTCTCCCCCCCATCACCCTACCTCTTTCTCTCTTCTCCCCCCCCCCCATCACCCTACCTCTTTCTCTCTTCTCCCCCCCCCATCACCCTACCTCTTTCTCTCTTCTCCCCCCCCCCATCACCCTACCTCTTTCTCTCTTCTCCCCCCCCCCCATCACCCTACCTCTTTCTCTCTTCTCCCCCCCCCCATCACCCTACCTCTTTCTCTCTTCTCCCCCCCCCCATTACCCTACCTCTTTCTCTCTTCTCCCCCCCCCCATTACCCTACCTCTTTCTCTCTTCTCCCCCCCCCATCACCCTACCTCTTTCTCTCTTCTCCCCCCCCCATTACCCTACCTCTTTCTCTCTTCTCCCCCCCCCCATCACCCTACCTCTTTCTCTCTTCTCCCCCCCCCATCACCCTACCTCTTTTTCTCTTCTCCCCCCCCCCATCACCCTACCTCTTTTTCTCTTCTCCCCCCCCCCCATCACCCTACCTCTTTTTCTCTTCTCCCCCCCCCCATCACCCTACTCTTTTTCTCTTCTCCCCCCCCCCCATCACCCTACCTCTTTTTCTCTCTTCTCCCCCCCCCCCATCACCCTACCTCTTTTTCTCTTCTCCCCCCCCCCCATCACCCTACCTCTTTTTCTCTTCTCCCCCCCCCCCATCACCCTACCTCTTTTTCTCTTCTCCCCCCCCCCATCACCCTACCTCTTTCTCTCTTCTCCCCCCCCCCCCATCACCCTACCTCTTTTTCTCTTCTCCCCCCCCCCCATCACCCTACCTCTTTTTCTCTTCTCCCCCCCCCCCCATCACCCTACCTCTTTTTCTCTTCTCCCCCCCCCCCCATCACCCTACCTCTTTTTCTCTTCTCCCCCCCCCCCCCCCATCACCCTACCTCTTTCTATCTTCTCCCCCCCCATCACCCTACCTCTTTCTCTCTCTCCCCCCCCATCACCGTACCTCTTCCTCTCCCCGTGTTTGTGGGGAAGTCTCTGGATGACTCGGACCTTCTCTTGCTGGGTCGGACTCACACCGCCTCCGACGCTCTGCGCACTCTGGAGGAGGCTCGCCGGCTGTTTCCCGGCCGCACGTCGGCCGATATCATGTTTGGGCTCCCGGGTCAGAGCCTGGCGTCCTGGCACAGCTCCCTGCGGCGGCTGCTGGCGCTGTGCGACGACCATGTGTCCTTGTACCAGCTGACCCTGGAGAGGGGCACCGCGCTTTTCAGAGCGGTGCAGGACGGGCGCCTCTCGCCCCCGGACCCGGAGCTGACCGCGCACATGTACGATGATGCCAGGAGGATTCTGTCCGAGGCCGGATTCCGACAATACGAGGTGTCAAACTTTGCCAGGAATGTGAGTCAGATACACCCCCTTTAGCACCGATCAACGGGATATGAAGGGTTACCCCACCACCCATGCTCATGCTGTTTCTCTGCCCCCTGTAGGGGGCGCTCAGCAACCACAATCTGTCCTACTGGCTGGGGAAGCAGTATATTGGGTTGGGACCAGGTGAGACCACATAGCGGGCAGCGTCCTCATCCCACCCCAGACCACGTCAATTCTAGCCTCCACCCCCAACTGGTGGGATACCTGGTGGGTTATTGCAGCCACGGTGGTGCCCACACACACGCCCCTGCTTTCCCCTTGTGTATCCCAGGAGCGCACGGACGGTTTGTGGCCCGTGGCGGTGGGGGGCAGCGACGGGAGGCTCGGATACAGACCCTGGAACCTGAACCCTGGATGACGGAGGTGACGCGCTATGGACACGGGACAAGGAGAGTCACTGAGCAGAGTGACTTGGATGTGTCAGTATATGGTTAGGTCATTTGAACCCCACCCCCATGGCTGATGGGAGTGGGGTATCCAGCCCCCCTGGGCTGATGGGAGTGGGGTATCCAGCCCCCCTGGGCTGATGGGAGTGTGGTGGGGTGTTCCTTTGCCCTTGGTTTTCAGCTCTCCTGTCCTGCAGGTTGGAGGAGATGCTGGTACTAGGACTGCGAACAGACTTTGGGATCACACATGAGGTGAGGACATGGGTGTGGGAGAAGCAGAGGTGACGGGACAATGAATGTGTTGGAGTGGTGGTGTCTCCAGTCGGGACACTAGGGATTTGCTCTTTTACAACCCGAGAAGACACAGTAGGGTGTTGTCCTGCTGCATGTTCGATACACACTGGCCAGATACACCCAACCATTAACCCCCAACTCGTATAACTACTGACATCGATGTGGAACACAGGATTGCTGGATCTAGCATGAGTGAACATGGTCCTTAGTGTCCCACCCAAGCAGATGCACAGAACCCCTCCAGCTGTGATCACCTTGGGATCCCCGCAAAGCTATGACACACCCTACAACCTCAACAATTCAGAACCCACCAAACATTGCATAACAACAAGTTACGTGATCATGTAGGAGACCACTCTCACTGAAGGTATTGGAACCTCCTACTCCCCACTCTCGTGAGACGGAGGTTGGGCTACCAAGTTATAGAGACTGCATCCCAATTTTGGGGCCTACGTGCTCTGTTGAAACAGTTGTTTTAAGAGTTGGTAGACAGTGGGCGATTGCTAAACTGAACCCCCAACCATGTCTGTTCCCCACCCGTAACATACAAGTCTGGGGCGTGTTAACCCATCTGCCGCTGGGTCCAGACGAGTAAGTGAGTGTAACCCCCCCCCCCCTTCCCGTCACTTAGCGATGGCAGCGAGCGGCCCCCTGCCTGAGCCTGCACCGTGTGTTTGGGGCATCCCTGGAAGTGAAAGAGCTGCAGCAGAGGGGGCTACTGCTGCTGGACGAGAGGTAAGAGCAAGAATGGACGGTATCAATCTCTGACTGCTTGGGATTCTTCCTCAGTGGGTTGGTGGGGAGGAGGAGAGAGACTTTTTTCTGTGGTGGGAAGGTTCTCGCCATCTCAGGGGGAGGGTTTTTTTTTCTCTTGGGAGTGCTCTCTCCAGGAGGGGGTCTGTCTTTCTGGGCACTCTCTTTTGGGGGGCGCTCACTCTCTGGGAGGGGGAGGTCTTTCTCTGAAGGGGTCTTATTGTTTCCCCTCTCAGAGGCCTACGCTGCTCCTGGAAGGGGCTTGCTGTGTTGGACAGTCTTCTGCTGCCGCTCATGTGCCAATTGCAGGAGGTCTGGGCTCAGAGCCCATATGCCGACCCTGCTCAGTATGTATCTGCCGAACCCTGAGTGCCACACAAGTCCTACAGTCGTTGTCATTGTCACCGGGAATAGACTATACTGAGCAGCAGAAAACGGCGGCTAACCCTCAACTGGAAGAAGATTAAACCCCACACAGACCCTCACAGAACACCACACCACCCTCATCCCCACACAAATCATGTATTCTGAATTAAAGGTGTTTCTTTATTTGTGATGGAGAGAATGGTCTTATTTACATTACTACAAATACCGATGTCACAGTATAGTTCAGGTAGAACATTCAAAGCCACTAAATGAGGGGACAGCCTTCCCCTGAGTGTCACTGCCACCCACCATGTTTCCCCTGAGTGTGTCACTTACAATCACCCCCAGGCACGCTTCCCCTGAGTGTGCCACTCACCGTCACCCCCAGGCACGCTTCCGCTGAGTGTGTCACTCACCGTCACCCCCAGGCACGCTTCCCCTGAGTGTGTCACTCACCGTCGCCCCCAGGCACGCTTCCCTGAGTGTGTCACTCACCGTCACCCCCAGGCACGCTTCCCCTGAGTGTGTCACTCACCGTCACCCCCAGGCACGCTTCCCCTGAGTGTGTCACTCACCGTCACCCCCAGGCACGCTTCCCCTGAGTGTGTCACTCACCGTCACCCCCAGGCACGCTTCCCCTGAGTGTGTCACTCACCGTCACCCCCAGGCACGCTTCCCCTGAGTGTGTCACTCACCGTCACCCCCAGGCACGCTTCCCCTGAGTGTGTCACTCACCGTCACCCCCAGGCACGCTTCCCCTGAGTGTGTCACTCACCGTCACCCCCAGGCACGCTTCCCTGAGTGTGTCACTCACCGTCACCCCCAGGGCAACCGGAGATATACTATACACCCCCACCGGGTAACAGATATGGCACCCCACATCAACACCGAGACATACACCTCCCTCCCAGCGGGTAACCGGAGAGAGACATACTCCCCGCCCTCACTATGTAACCCGGAGATCACACTGTCCCGCCTTACCGCATCTCCTCCTGCAACTTCCGGCAACATGGCAGGGCTCGTTGCCACGACAACGGGGACGCCGCGAGACGTCAGGACGTTGCGCGGCCTCAGGTTGTCCCTAACTGCGCGTCACGTGCCGGACCGTTGTCATGGCAACGCGGCGCCATTAGACGCCTAACGCAGCCATATTGACGGGGGATGGGAGGAGTGCGGCGCCGTACCCCGCCGCCGGGAGACCCACACGGTAACTCCGCCCCCCCCGGAGACCAGCCCGGTAACCCCGCGCCCCGGAGACCAGCCCGGCACCGTCTCCCGGGGGGGAAGGCCCGGCACCGCCGGCTCTGTCTCCCGGGGGGGGAAGGCCCGGCACCGCCGGCTGTGTCTCCCGGGGGGGAAGGCCCGGCACCGCCGGCTCTGTCTCCCGGGGGGGGAAGGCCCGGCACCGCCGGCTCTGTCTCCCGGGGGGGGAAGGCCCGGCACCGCCGGCTGTGTCTCCCGGGGGGGAAGGCCCGGCACCGCCGGCTCTGTCTCCCGGGGGGAAGGCCCGGCACCGCCGGCTCCGGACGCGCCGCTCGGAGTAACTCCCTGTTTGTGTTCCAGAAAAGAAGAAGACAAAGGGGTTAGAGCTTCTGACAACCCCCTTGTACGAGGAGACCGAGCCGGACCCCAGCAGCGTGCTGAATGGAGAAGAGATCCTGGCTCTGGCCATCAGGCCGGAGGACTTGGAGAAGGTGAGTGGGGAGGGGGACAGTCCTGTGATTGGGGAGAGATGGGGATGCTGTCCTGTCATTGGGGACGGTCCCGTGATTGGGGAGAGAGAGGGGGACGGTCCCGTGATTGGGGAGGAGGGGATGGTCCTCTGATTGGGGGGGGGGCTGTCCTCTGATTGGGAGGGGGCACTGTCCTGTCATTGGGGACGGTCCCGTGATTGGGGAGAGAGAGGGGGGACGGTCCCGTGATTGGGGAGGAGGGGGGGGGGGTGGTCTTGTGATTGGGGAGAGAATAACATCATTGTGTCACCCGGTTGGAATGCGGGAAAGGTGTACGCAGGGTGACCAGGACACATGAAAGTAGAAACCCGGACACATGAAAAAGTGTTTTCGAAAACAAATGACCTCACTTCAAAATAAATCTGACATTGGTATTTTCCCGATAGCGTCGCCATTTCTGCGGCATTATTCATTTATTTCCGTTTCTTAACATCACACAAGCTCCCGAGTGTAGCAAAACGCCAGCTTGGTTTCTCTGAATAAATCACGTAATTCCAGGTTACCGATCAATTTAAAATGTTTCCCCTTGGACCTGATCCATCGCATCCAAACACTGTGTCAACTTTTACGGTGTTAAGCAAGTCCAAACAGGGGAGAGTGAAAGAAAACGGGACGTTTGAACGATTTTAAGAAAACCGTCGGTACAACGGGACGTTTCATGAAAATCTGGGACGTCTGGTCACCCTAGCAAAGGTTGAACGTGATGGGCTTGGGATTTGGGCAGTTTACCCCTGTGGCAAAGCTCAGCAGCTGATGGGTCCAAGAGACGACCCTGGTCCGATGTTTACCAAGCTGTAAGGAACCTTGGAGCTTGTTTATGTGACGCTTAGCAGCGCTTGGCAAACATGGCCCTTGCAGTTGAAGCATTTCATAGACTGTTGTCCATGGGAATGGTTGCTGTCGCAGCTCTTCCCTTAGCGTGGCCCTAAGAGGTGTTTCTGTGCCGTACGATGAGGAGGCCCTATTTCCTCCCATTTTCCAGCTTCATGCTCCACGTCCCCCCACAGAAGAGCACAAGGTTCCTGTAAGCAGCCGGATTTTGGTTCGGAAATACCGCGAGCACGAGGAAGGGAGGAAGAGATGCCTGCTCGTGGCTCGTCCTGCGCCCCCTGGGGCCGTAGCGAGAGGCCTCGATTATTCAGGTAGGGTCAGCATAAGCCTAGAAGTATCTGGGCTCCCTACAGCCCTCTCTCTTCGGTGGGGTGGGGGGGAGGCGGTCCTGTGGGGAGACGGGGGATGGTCCGGTTGGTGAGGAGAGTCCTGCGGGGAGAGGGGGGGACGATCCAGTGGGGTGACTGTCCTATGGCATGATGGGGGACGGTCCTGTGAGGCGGGGAGAACAGTCCTGTTGGGTGTACCCCCCCGCCCCCAAACCTCTCAGCTTTGTGCTCCCTCCTGCTATCCTCCTTCCAATTCTTCGACCTATAGATTTTCTCTCTTTGCCCTACCCATGGTCCCATCCCCTCTCCTTCACAATGATCCCTCATCTGTGACTTGACACACGACCCCAATAATGTTCCAGGGACAGAAGGGCTTTTGTGTGATGCCCACGGTCAGATCCTGCCGCACAGCATCCTGGGGACCTTGCAGGACTTGAAACAAGAAGCTGCCGCCCGAGGGAACTTGCAGGTAGGCTTTCTTGCTGACGTTCCCCTCTCTGGTCCTGGGGTGGCTACCTCCCTCACTCTGCTGTCTCTGTCCTCAGGTTGCTCAGCTCATCCCAGACCCGCCGCCCCCCTACACAGACACGTCGGAAAGTGGCTGGAAACGAGCGCTTCTCGAGCAGACAGAGGTTTCCTGGGGTCGTCCGAAGCAAGACCAGGCTCTAGACAACTGGCAGCATCACATGGCCCTGAGGAGAAGGCAGCTGGACACATTATCCCGTGAGTTGTGTGTGTATATGTGTGTAGGTCGGCAAGGCTGGTGCTGTGTGTGTGTGTGTGTGTGTGTGTGTGTGTATAATATTTACACACATACACACACATTCTTGTCTGCTATGTCAAGAGCCTCATCTTAACACTCCGATATTCAGTCCTGCCCAACTCTGCCCCCTCCTGCCCCCATCTTCTCTTCTCCTGCTCAACTCTGTCCACTCTTTGCCTCCGCCTTTCCCCTCTCTGTCCTACCTAACCATGTCCCCTCCTTTCCCTCATCCTGCCCAACACTTTCCCCACTCTCCTGCCCAACTCTAGCCCCCATCTGTCTCCCCTCTCTGCCTTGTCTCTGCTCCCAGATGTCCCCTCTCTCTCCCTCTCGTCCTGAGTCAGGTCGGCTGCGTAAGCCGCCCGGGCAGCTGTTGATGAACGTGTGTGAGGATTTCCGGGGGGTCCAGGAGGAGAGGCATCTGATTGACCGCAGCATCCCAGCAGTGGAGCACGGCAAGGTGGGGATACACTACGGCTCAGTAAGACGGGGGGCTGCAGAGATGGAGGCAGAACGGTAGGATGAGGTTTGGAGGGCGTCTTCCATCACTGTTTTCCCACCAGGGTCAGCGCGTTGGGAGCGAGTTCTGGAACCTGGCCGAGCACATTGGGGATGAACTGAGTGGCCTGACGATGACCCTGACCCAGTGCGAGCGTGGATACGCCCAGCCCTTCACTCGCATCGGGAAACCGCGCAGCATACAGCAGGAAACAGGTGTGTCACACGGGAGAGGACAGAGACACGTGGATAAAGCTATATATACATACGGCTAACCATCGCAGGAGCTCCGAGCCACCTCTTAGGGTTTAGCTTGAGTGCCGGCAGTGACACAGAAAGGGTGTTGGGCGCCGGTCGGGTATCCTGAGTGACGCAGGAAAGCTGTGACCGCCACTGTTTCCATAAGTGGGGATGTTTTTTCAGGGCCCACCGACCGGCCTCCGTTTCACCTGACGTGGGATAAGAGCCTGTATCTCCAGCAGCGCCGACACGAGCTGAGAGCCGTCATGGAGGAACTTAACTTTACCAAACCGGTGAGTGACACGCAGAGAGAGAGAGAGAGAGACAACACGGCCCTGCCACGCAGAGAGAGAGAGACAGCACGGCCCTGCCACGCAGAGAGAGAGAGACAGCATGGCCCTGCCACGCAGAGAGAGAGAGACAGCACGGCCCTGCCACGCAGAGAGAGAGAGAGAGACAACACGGCCCTGCCACGCAGAGAGAGAGAGAGACAGCACGGCCCTGCCACGCAGAGAGAGAGAGACAGCATGGCCCTGCCACGCAGAGAGAGAGAGAGACAGCACGGCCCTGCCACGCAGAGAGAGAGAGACAGCATGGCCCTGCCACGCAGAGAGAGAGAGACAGCACGGCCCTGCCACGCAGAGAGAGAGAGAGACAGCACGGCCCTGCCACGCAGAGAGAGAGAGACAGCACGGCCCTGCCACGCAGAGAGAGAGAGACAGCACGGCCCTGCCACGTAGAGAGAGAGAGAGACTGCTCGGCCCTGACACGCAGAGAGAGAGAGACTGCTCGGCCCTGCCACTCAGCGGGAGAGACAGCTTGGCCCAGACACAGAGAGAGAGAGACACAATTACAACTGTTACCATGGACCACCACAGAAATCAGTAGTAAAATCCCCCGAGACCCCACGCGCCCCCCCCTGAGACCGCACACGCCCCCCCCCCCCCCCCGAGACCCCACGCGCCCTGAGCCCTCGCCCTTCTCTTAGGATATAGACGGACTGGAAGTGATTGGACGAGGGAAACCTTTCACCCTGGTGTCCGCAGAACAATTCCCATTATACGAGGAAGACCGAGACTTCACAGCTGAGGAGAAGGATAACCCGTGAGTCTTGAGGACATCAGTGGCATTGGGGGTGGGGGATAGGGCCAGGAGGAAGGGCGAGAGGGAGCCAGGGGTGGGAAGGAGCCAAGAGTTTGGTGAGAGGGGTAGGAGGAGGGGTGGGAAGTGGTTGAGAGGGAACCAGGGGGAGGGGTGAGAGGGAGCCTGGAGTGGGGGAGAGGAAGGCCGTGGCAGGTGGAGTGAGGATCTAGGGGTTTGGGGGAGTGGTTGGGGGGGGGGGAGTGGGTGAGAGGGGCCCTGAGTTTTCAGGGTTGGGGCAGAGTGGGAAGGGGAGGTGTTGGGGTGTAGTTATACATCCTATAACAGGAGGGCCCGGTACTAGGGACTCGGCCCGATGTATCCGAACTTGTACAGAGGAGGTTTTGCTCTTGTATAGCTCACAGGTCTCCCGTCTTTGCCTGTTTTAGGGACCCCTTGGAGGAATACCCAGGCGTGGTACCAGCCTTTGTCCTGGGTCCCTCTCTGCTCTTCTGCAAGCAGCCGGCGTATTGGGTGGAAAGTTCTGTTTCCCACCGGGTAATTTACATTGCTACATAGTTACACAGTTACACAGTTACATTGTTACATAGTTACACAGTTACATAGTTACATAGTTACATAGTTACACAGTTACATAGTTACACAGTTACATAGTTACATACTGTAGTAGATGAGGTTGAAAAAAAGATGTGTCCATCAAGTTGGACCTATGCTAAATTTAGACAGCAGATACTTTATCCTATATTTGTTCTTACAGTACTGTATATACTAATGATCCAAAGGAAGGTAAACAAAAAACCCCAGTGACACATCATCTAATGATATCTCAAAAGGGGGAAATAAACTCCTTCCCGACTCCAAAGTTTGGCAATCAGATTACTCCCTGGATCACCGTCCTTCCCATGTTTACTTATTTGGTATATCCCTGTATACCTTTCCTGTCTAAAAAGATGTCCAACCTTTTTTGGAAGATATCTATTGTATCTGCCATCACAGTCTCCATGGGGAATGAATCCCACACTGTAACTGCCCTTACTGTAAAGAACCCTTTCCTTTGTTTGCTGGTGAAATCTCCTTTCCTCCAACCTTAAAGCTGCCATTTAAAAAAAATATGTATTTTTTTCCCCCCATACAATATGTGCATCAATATAATCTGCACACTGACAAGTGATTAGCTAAACTGCAGATCGATCCGTTCTCCTGTAATAAATTGCGTGCTCAGGGTTATTTAATTCAGTTCTTGCACAGCATTCTGGGCAATGTAGTTCCTAGAATATGATTGACTGGGCAGTTACTAGATACAATTGGTGCACTGCTAGAGAGGGCGGGGCTCAAGAGCCAGAGCCTATCAGAAAGGGAAGGGGCTGTCACTTTGGAAATGCTTCCTACATTAGAAACATTAAAAATGTCTTTAAAAACATTCTATTTTTTTAATGCTAAGTATTTTCTCATATTACAGAACTGATTTATTAAAAACCCACATGTAGGATATTGCTTGAACTGCAGCTTTAAGGGATGAGTCCTTAGTACTGCCCGTGGGATGAATAGTTATTTTGAAAGCTCCTTGTTTTAACCCCGAATATATTTGTATAATTGGCCTCTTTCTCTCGGGCCAGTGATTGCCCGGCCTTAGTACCCTCGCTGCCCTCTCACCATTACCCCCGTGATGCTTTCCATTCCCCCTGGCATTTTCTTGGTGCATCTCAATCCTGCTGCTAAATGCCCACGTACCCTCTGTGCCATACTCTAGGACAAAGTTGGCATCTCTACTCGCATCACCTTTGAAGCTGTAGCCGGAGAAAAGGCCTCATCAGTCCTAGAGGTTGTGAACAACGGGAGTGCGGCTGTGTGGTATGACTGGAGGCGCCTGCCACACGCGGGCAGCCTCGGGGGTCAGAGCACAGAGCCCAGAGTGCAACGCTTCTACTTCAATACCAGCGCTGGTCAGTGTGTGAGAGCATAATGTGTGTGTGTAAGATATGTGACTGTGACTGTGTGTGTAAGCTTAATGTGTGTAAGAGATGTGATTGTGAGTGTGAGATATGTGACTGTGTGTGTGTGTGTGTGTGTGTGTGTGTGTGTGTGTGTGTGAGCGTGAGCTTAATGTGTGTAAGAGATGTGACTGTGTGTATGAGGGAGATGACTGTGTGTGTTTGTGAGCGCCTTGTGTGTATGTGTGTGTGTGTCTGTATGTGAGAGATACCACTGTTTGTGTGGCCATGTGAGAGCTGTCTGTGTGTCAGTGTTAGAGATGCCACTATGTGTGTGAGCTGTGTGTGTGTGAGAGATGCTAATGTGAGAGAGATGCCATTGCGTGTGTGTGTCAGAGAGAGATGACTGTGTGTGTAAGATGCCATGACACATGAGCTGTGTGTGTATATCCTGTGTCCCATTGGTGTATCCCTCCTGCCAGGCGTGATCCTGCCCACGGAGACACAGACCTTCCCTTTCCACTTCAAGTCTGTGAATGCCGGGATCTTCTCGGAGAGCTGGGAGTTCTGCTCACACCCCGTGTTACTGGCGGGAGCGTCACTGGAGGTTTCCCTGTGGGGCATCGCTGTGTATGAAGATAAGACAGCCCAGCTGCGGGAAGATCTGCAGGTCCGCCATGTGTGTGCGTGTTTAGTACGAGCAGTCATCTGTCTGTCATGTATGTGTGCGTACGCAGTCACAGGTCTGGGTGTGTTTGTGCGCGTGCGGTCACAGATCTGTTTGTGTGCCTGTGGTCACAGGTTTGTGTGAGTGTGCACGTGCGG
>NC_134504.1:6804562-6843453 GCF_040206685.1 Ascaphus truei
CCGCTGTATATACACACTGTGTGTCCCTCACACCTCCCCGCTGTATATACACACTGTGTGTCCCTCACACCTCCCCGCTGTATATACACACTGTGTGTCCCTCACACCTCCCCGCTGTATATACACACTGTGTGTCCCTCACACCTCCCCGCTGTATATACACACTGTGTGTCCCTCACACCTCCCCGCTGTATATACACACTGTGTGTCCCTCACACCTCCCCGCTGTATATACACAGTGTGTCCCTCACACCTCCCCGCTGTATATACACAGTGTGTGTCCCTCACACCTCCCCGCTGTATATACACAGTGTGTGTCCCTCACACCTCCCCGCTGTATATACACAGTGTGTGTCCCTCACACCTCCCCGCTGTATATACACACTGTGTCCCTCACACCTCCCCGCTGTATATATACACACTGTGTGTCCCTCACACCTCCCCGCTGTATATACACACTGTGTGTGGCCCTCACACCTCCCCGCTGTATATACACACTGTGTGTGGCCCTCACACCTCCCCGCTGTATATACACACTGTGTGTCCCTCACACCTCCCCGCTGTATATACACACTGTGTGTCCCTCACACCTCCCCGCTGTATATACACACTGTGTGTCCTTCACACCTCCCTGCTGTATATACACACTGTGTGTCCCTCACACCTCCCCGCTGTATATACACACTGTGTGTCCCTCACACCTCCCCGCTGTATATACACACTGTGTGTCCCTCACACCTCCCCGCTATATATACACACTGTGTGTCCCTCACACCTCCCCGCTGTATATACACACTGTGTGTCCCTCACACCTCCCCGCTGTATATACACACTGTGTGTCCCTCACACCTCCCCGCTGTATATACACAGTGTGTCCCTCACACCTCCCCGCTGTATATACACAGTGTGTGTCCCTCACACCTCCCCGCTGTATATACACAGTGTGTGTCCCTCACACCTCCCCGCTGTATATACACACTGTGTCCCTCACACCTCCCCGCTGTATATACACAGTGTGTGTCCCTCACACCTCCCCGCTGTATATACACAGTGTGTGTCCCTCACACCTCCCCGCTGTATATACACACTGTGTCCCTCACACCTCCCCGCTGTATATATACACACTGTGTGTCCCTCACACCTCCCCGCTGTATATACACACTGTGTGTGGCCCTCACACCTCCCCGCTGTATATACACACTGTGTGTCCCTCACACCTCCCCGCTGTATATACACACTGTGTGTCCCTCACACCTCCCCGCTGTATATACACACTGTGTGTCCCTCACACCTCCCCGCTGTATATACACACTGTGTGTCCCTCACACCTCCCCGCTGTATATACACACTGTGTGTCCCTCACACCTCCCCGCTGTATATACACACTGTGTGTCCCTCACACCTCCCCGCTGTATATACACACTGTGTGTCCCTCACACCTCCCCGCTGTATATACACACTGTGTGTCCCTCACACCTCCCCGCTGTATATACACAGTGTGTGTCCCTCACACCTCCCCGCTGTATATACACACTGTGTGTGGCTGCCTTTCTCACTGCTCTGTCACTGGAAGTTTGCAGCTGTGGCGTGAGGCCGTGGATGAGATTGTGAGACGCTCCCTCGCGCTGGGCTCCGTGCTGGGGATGCCCGATAAGGACGTCTCCATGGAATTTGCAGTGGAGGAAGCGGGTAATAGTGTTAGTCGCTGTAACCCGGCGACACCACGTCACAACGTTTTGTACCGTGAGAGATTATATGTCATGTCCGGCGACACCACGTCACAACGTTTTGTACCGTGAGAGTTTATACGTCATGCCCGGCGACACCACGTCACAACGTTTTGTACCGTGAGAGATTATATGTCATGTCCGGCGACACCACGTCACAACGTTTTGTACCGTGAGAGATTATATGTCATGTCCCCGGAGTCCAATCGCTGATCCTCAAAGGCCGATATCGGGATACAGAACATCCCTACTTTTTCCTATCTTCAATTCCTCACTTGTGTGCACAGGCACCTGTATCCTGTGCCCCGTACCGCTCAGTAACCCCGGCCCAGCCCCCGTACCGCTCAGTAACCCCGGCCCAGCCCCCGTACCGCTCAGTAACCCCGGCCCAGCCCCCGTACCGCTCAGTAACCCCGGCCCAGCCCCCGTACCGCTCAGTAACCCCGGCCCAGCCCCCGTACCGCTCAGTAACCCCGACCCAGCCCCCGTACCGCGCAGTAACCCGGCGCAGCCCCCGTACCGCGCAGTAACCCGGCGCAGCCCCCGTACCGCGCAGTAACCCGGCGCAGCCCCCGTACCGCCCAGTAACCCGGCCGAGCCCCCGTACCGCGCAGTAACCCGGCCCAGCCCCCGTACCGGTACCGCGCAGTAACCCCGGCCCAGCCCCCGTACCGCTCAGTAACCCCGGCCCAGCCCCCGTACCGCTCAGTAACCCCGGCCCAGCCCCCGTACCGCTCAGTAACCCCGGCCCAGCCCCCGTACCGCTCAGTAACCCCGGCCCAGCCCCCGTACCGCTCAGTAACCCCGGCCCAGCCCCCGTACCGCGCAGTAACCCGGCGCAGCCCCCGTACCGCGCAGTAACCCGGCGCAGCCCCCGTACCGCGCAGTAACCCGGCGCAGCCCCCGTACCGCCCAGTAACCCAGCCGAGCCCCCGTACCGCGCAGTAACCCGGCCCAGCCCCCGTAACCCCGGCCCAGCCCCCGTACCGGTACCGCGCAGTAACCCGGCCCAGCCCCCGTACCGCCCAGTAACCCGGCCCAGCCCCCGTACCGCGCAGTAACCCGGCCCAGCCCCCGTACCGCGCAGTAACCCGGCCCAGCCCCCGTACCGCGCAGTAACCCGGCCCAGCCCCCGTACCGCGCAGTAACCCGGCGCAGCCCCCGTACCGCGCAGTAACCCGGCGCAGCCCCCGTACCGCCCAGTAACCCGGCCCAGCCCCCGTACCGCCCAGTAACCCGGCCCAGCCCCCGTACCGCGCAGTAACCCGGCCCAGCCCCCGTACCGCCCAGTAACCCGGCCCAGCCCCCGTACCGCGCAGTAACCCGGCCCAGCCCCCGTACCGCGCAGTAACCCGGCCCAGCCCCCGTAACCCCGGCCCAGCCCCCGTACCGCGCAGTAACCCGGCGCAGCCCCCGTACCGCGCAGTAACCCGGCCCAGCCCCCGTCCCGCCCAGTAACCCGGCCCAGCCCCCGTACCACCCAGTAACCCGGCCCAGCCCCCGTAACCCCGGCCCAGCCCCCGTACCGCGCAGTAACCCGGCCCAGCCCCCGTACCGCCCAGTAACCCGGCCCAGCCCCCGTACCGCCCAGTAACCCGGCCCAGCCCCCGTACCGCGCAGTAACCCGGCCCAGCCCCCGTACCGCGCAGTAACCCGGCCCAGCCCCCGTACCGCGCAGTAACCCGGCCCAGCCCCCGTACCGCGCAGTAACCCGGCCCAGCCCCCGTACCGCGCAGTAACCCCGGCCCAGCCCCCGTACCGCCCAGTAAACCCGGCCCAGCCCCCGTACCGCACAGTAACCCGGCCCAGCCCCCGTACCGCGCAGTAACCTGGCCCAGCCCCCGTACCGCGCAGTAACCCGGCCCAGCCCCCGTACCGCCCAGTAACCCGGCCCAGCCCCCGTACCGCGCAGTAACCCGGCCCAGCCCCCGTACCACCCAGTAACCCCGGCCCAGCCCCCGTACCACCCAGTAACCCCGGCCCCAGCCCCCGTAACCCGGCCCAGTAACCCCGGCCCAGCCCCCGTACCGCCCAGTAACCCCGGCCCAGTAACCCCGGCCCAGCCCCAGTAACCCCGGCCCAGCCCCCGTACCGCGCAGTAACCCCGGCCCAGCCCCCGTACCGCGCAGTAACCCCGGCCCAGCCCCCGTACCGCGCAGTAACCCCGGCCCAGCCCCCGTACCGCGCAGTAACCCCGGCCCAGCCCCCGTACCGCGCAGTAACCCCGGCCCAGCCCCCGTACCGCGCAGTAACCCCGGCCCAGCCCCCGTACCGCGCAGTAACCCGGCCCAGCCCCCGTACCGCGCAGTAACCCCGGCCCAGCCCCCGTACCGCGCAGTAACCCCGGCCCAGCCCCCGTACCGCGCAGTAACCTCGGCCCAGCCCCCGTACCGCGCAGTAACCCCGGCCCAGCCCCCGTACCGCGCAGTAACCCCGGCCCAGCCCCCGTACCGCGCAGTAACCCCGGCCCAGCCCCCGTACCGCGCAGTAACCCCGGCCCAGCCCCAGTAACCCAGACCCAGCCCCCGTACCGCCCAGTAACCCCGGCCCAGCCCCCGTACCGCTCAGTAACCCCGGCCCAGCCCCCGTACCGCGCAGTAACCCCGGCCCAGCCCCAGTAACCCAGACCCAGCCCCCGTACCGCCCAGTAACCCCGGCCCAGCCCCCGTACCGCGCAGTAACCCCGGCCCAGCCCCCGTACCGCGCAGTAACCCCGGCCCAGCCCCCGTACCGCGCAGTAACCCGGCCCAGCCCCAGTAACCCGGCCCAGCCCCCGTACCGCGCAGTAACCCCGGCCCAGCCCCAGTAACCCCGGCCCAGCCCCCGTACCGCCCAGTAACCCCGGCCCAGCCCCAGTAACCCCGGCCCAGCCCCCGTACCGCCCAGTAACCCCGGCCCAGCCTCCGTACCGCCCAGTAACCCCGGCCCAGCCCCCGTACCGCCCAGTAACCCTGACCCAGCCCCCGTACCGCCCAGTAACCCCGACCCAGCCCCCGTACCGCCCAGTAACCCCGACCCAGCCCCCGTACCCCAGTATCACGGCAGAGATTGGAAAGTTCCTGATTGCCTTGTTTCTAGCAACAGATCAGAAGCGCCTGAAAGCCGGGAAGGAGGAGAAGAGAGTGGGGGGGATGAGAGAGGACAAAAGAATCCCGACAGGAAAGGAAAAAGAGGAAAAGAAGGGAGGGAAGACGGCATCGCGGGAGAAAGTTGACAAAGAGGTCAGTTGCGGGGCACGCAATCTAGAACACACAGGGAACTATTACACCGAGGTCATCGCAGGAGAGGGGGCTCATTACTTGTTACACAGCGGGTAACTATCTCCCAGCCATGGAAACCAGGCAGAGGTCGGTAATTACCGGCCAGTGGAAACGTTTGGCTGACTTTGATCCAGTATCTTACCAGAACAACGCAGCTTTACCGGAGGGAGATACAGATGTAGCTAAGCTTACGGTCTTCCATGGCGCTGCGGCGGTCGCGGCACCGGAGTATTAACGCTGCTTGGGTTCCCGTTCGGAAGTATGGCCTCCCGCAGCGCCATCACGGCAGACACGGTGTAAGGCACCGCAGACTTCCGGGGCGGCGAGTCTTGCAACGTCTGACAGCAAGCCCACCCGAGAGATTCCTTTATTTAGCAGCTCGGGGCAGGTCAGTAGTTGCAACTGCCTGGGTTTCATTAAAACGTACCACGTGACACGGAATCGGACTTTTGGCCGCGGTCATCTTGCCGTGACCATGTCGCCACCGGCGCGTGGCTTTGCCGCAGCCGCTCCGCCGCTGGTCACTCAGCCGCCGGACGCACGGTGAGTTCGCTTAAGGCGTTTTAGCGGTAAGGGATGCGGGTTAAGGATAGGAGTTTTAGGGTAAGGGGTTAAAGTTTTTAGGGTACGGAGTAGCGCTAGTATAAGGGGTTAAGGATAGGGGTTTTTAGGGTAATGTTAGGGACTGACCTTGGCGGCACAGTGGCCGGCGGCGAGATGTCCCCGCGGCGAGGTGAGTGTCGACTAAACACCGGCAGTGACTTGGCAAAATGTCCGTGACTAAATGTCCTAAGATTGAAGGTGGACAGCTGGGGGTCGGCCGTACAGCGGAGAGCTGGTACATAAGACGGCAGGAAGCTGTGGTGACAGTAGTATATGGGAAGGGTAAGGGGCACCGGGTTGCAGGGATCAGTAGTGGGAAGTGCGTATACTTGGGGATGTTACAAGCGGGTTGGGAATCGGCATGGCCTCTCACGGCCTCTCACGGCCTCTCACGGCCTCTCACGGCCTCTCACTGCCTCTCATGGCCTCTCTGTGCAGGATCGTTCCGGCAGCCGCAAGGGAAAGCGCAAAGAGGAGAAGAAATTTGTGAAGAACCCGTCTCTTCTACGAGAGAGCTCGGAGCTGTCGTCATCGGGAGAGAGCGGGGTCTTCTCTCCGGCCGACGGCCGGCCCTTCCAGGTCGATCCCATCGTGCAAGAGAAATACCAGGAGAATCTGTACACGGAGGTGTGTCCCATCGCACTGCCCCCTCGTGGTTCCTCTGGTGTCCCATCACATTGCCCCCTCGTGGTCTCTATGGTGTCCCATCGCTCTGCCCCCTCGTGGTCTCTCTGGTGTCCCATCGCACTGCCCCTCGTGGTCTCTCTGGTGTCCCATCGCACTGCCCCCTCGTGGTCTCTCTGGTGTCCCATCGCACTGCCCCCTCGTGGTTCCTCTGGTGTCCCATCGCACTGCCCCCTCGTGGTTCCTCTGGTGTCCCATCGCACTGCCCCCTCGTGGTTCCTCTGGTGTCCCATCGCACTGCCCCCTCGTGGTTCCTCTGGTGTCCCATCGCACTGCCCCCTCGTGGTTTCTCTGGTGTCCCATCGCACTGCCCCCTCGTGGTTCCTCTGGTGTCCCATCGCTCTGCCCCCTCGTGGTTTCTCTGGTGTCCCATCGCACTGCCCCCTCGTGGTCTCTCTGGTGTCCCATCGCTCTGCCCCCTCGTGGTCTCTCTGGTATCCCATCGCACTGCCCCCTCGTGGTTTCTGTGGTGTCCCATCGCACTGCCCCCTCGTGGTTTCTGTGGTGTCCCATCGCACTGCCCCCTCGTGGTTTCTGTGGTGTCCCATCGCACTGCCCCCTCGTGGTTTCTGTGGTGTCCCATCGCACTGCCCCCTCGTGATTTCTCTGGGGTCCCATCGCACTGCCCCCTCGTGGTTTCTCTGGTGTCCCATTGCACTGCCCCCTCGTGGTTTCTCTGGTGTCCCATTGCACTGCCCCCTCGTGGTTTCTCTGGTGTCCCATCGCACTGCCCCCTCGTGGTTTTTTGGGTGTCCCATCGCACTGCCCCCTCGTGGTTTCTCTGGTGTCCCATCGCACTGCCCCCTCGTGGTTTCTCTGGTGTCCCATCGCACTGCCCCCTCGTGGTTTTTTGGATGTCCCATCGCTCTGCCCCCTCGTGGTTTTTTTGGTGTCCCATCGCACTGCCCCCTCGTGGTTCCTCTGGTGTCCCATCGCACTGCCCCCTCGTGGTTCCTCTGGTGTCTCATCGCACTGCTCCTCGTGGTTTTTTTGGTGTCCCAGGACCCTGAGCATCATTACCTCTGAGAATAGTCCTTCAGATGATTATCCTATATCCGCACTTACAGTATATTATATTGACCCAGAGGAAGGCAGAAGACCCCAGTGGCGATCATCCACTGATCTCTCAGAAGGGAAAAGTACATTTGTTGTTATTTCATAGTTTGGATTTCTCTGTGTCCCAAATGTTTGTACTTCTGCGTTTCACCAGATCTCCTGTAGTTTAGTACATGAGAACCGGTGTGATCCCTGTACAATGACACCAGATCTTCTGTAGTTTAGTACAGCGGTGCGCAAACTGTGGGGCGCGACCCCCAGGGGGGGCGCGACACTGCCGACGGGGGGCGCGGGGTTTACAGAGGCCCCGCGCGTTTCCCGAAGGCACTTAAATTAAGTGCCGGGGGAGCTGCAGGGCCTCTGTAAACCTAACTTACCGTGGCTCCGGCGGCTTCCTCCCTGCGGCGCCATGGCAACGCGGCGTCAAAATGACGCTGCGAGGTCATGTGACGTCACGTTGCTATGGCAACGTGACGTCATTACGCCGGAGCGCGGGTAAGTTGGGGTTGGGGGGGGCGCGGGAGCGAGGGGACAGCCGTCAGGGGGGCGCAGGGAAAAAAGTTTGCGCCCCCCTGGTTTAGTACATGAGAACCGGTGTGATCCCTGTACAATGACACCAGATCTTCTGTAGTTTAGTACATGAGAACCGGTGTGATCCCTGTACAATGACACCAGATCTTCTGTAGTTTAGTACATGAGAACCGGTGTGATCCCTGTACAATGACACCAGATCTTCTGTAGTTTAGTACATGAGAACCGGTGTGATCCCTGTACAATGACACCAGATCTTCCGTAGTTTAGTACATGAGAACCGGTGTGATCCCTGTACAATGACACCAGATCTTCCGTAGTTTAGTACATGAGAACCGGTGTGATCCCTGTACAATGACACCAGATCTTCCGTAGTTTAGTAAATGAGAACCGGTGTGATCCCTGTACAATGACACCAGATCTTCTGTAGTTTAGTACATGAGAACCGGTGTGATCCCTGTACAATGACACCAGATCTTCTGTAGTTTAGTAAATGAGAACTGGTGTGATCCCTGTACAATGACACCAGATCTTCTGTAGTTTAGTACATGAGAACCGGTGTGATCCCTGTACAATGACACCAGATCTTCTGTAGTTTAGTACATGAGAACCGGTGTGATCCCTGTACAATGACACCAGATCTTCTGTAGTTTAGTAAATGAGAATCGGTGTGATCCCTGTACAATGACACCAGATCTTCTGTAGTTTAGTACATGAGAACCGGTGTGATCCCTGTACAATGACACCAGATCTTCTGTAGTTTAGTACATGAGATCTGGTGTGATCCCTGTACAATGACAGCAGATCTTCTGTAGTTTAGTACATGAGACCGTAGTTTAGTACATGAGATCCGGTGTGATCCCTGTACAATGACACCAGATCTTCTGTAGTTTAGTACATGAGAACCGGTGTGATCCCTGTACAATGACACCAGATCTTCTGTAGTTTAGTACATGAGAACCGATGTGATCCCTGTACAATGACAGCAGATGGCACAAGATGCTCCCAAAACAAAAAGGAGCTTTCACGCTCCAAAACAGTACACTGCCCTCTATGTATGTACAGTATGTACTGTGTGCCTTTATTCATTCAGTATAGTGCCCACAGCTATACTTGGCGCTTTACAAGAGAGACAGTACAGGGAATTCTAGTACAATAAGTGCAACAAAGTCTGACAATAGGAAAGGAAATCCTTGCCCCGCAGAGCTTACAATCTAAGTGGTATGTTGGGATATTTACAGAGACAGCAGGTGAGAGAATAAGGGCAGTGCTTGGCCACAATGGTTGGTACGAGTGACTGTGGGATAATAACCATGAGTCCAGGTTATTGAAACGCTTCATTTAAGAAGCGAGTGATAAGGTTTGAGTTAAAGGTGGGGAGAGAGGGTGCTTGGTGTATGCCGAGTGTGAGGTGGGGAGAGAGGGTGCTTGGTGTATGCCGAGTGTGAGGTGGGGTGAGAGGGTGCTTGGTGTATGCCGAGTGTGAGGTGGGGAGAGAGGGTGCTTGGTGTATGCCGAGTGTGAGGTGGGGAGAGAGGGTGCTTGGTGTATGCCGAGTGTGAGGGAGTCAACATGTAAAGGGCAGTGAGGGGAAAAGGTTTAACGCGAGAGAGGGCAGTTGAGCTGAAAGGCGCGGAGAGGAGACAGTTTTGGGTAGAGCGCAGGAGACGAGCGGGCGCAAAGCGAGAGTTCATGCCATTTGTGCTAAACAGCATGGATAAATATCCGGTCCGATATCCCAAGTGAGAGAACCGGGCATTTAATGACCGGGCGACGTTTCGGTTCTGCAATGTGGGACCTTTTTCGAGATGAAGCTGGGGATGCCCGATAAGGACGTCCTGGCTGAATTTGCAGTGGAGGAAGCGGGTAACCGTTACAAGATGAGAGAGGTCCCACGTGGCCGGACCGATCCGCCGATCTGTTATTAAATGACCGCCGTAAACAAGACCGCATGAGCGTTGCGGTTCTCTCATTTTGCTCGCGAGACGCTTCACGTGAGCTGCTGTTTTCATTTCAGGTCTGCAACCTTGCCCTTCCCTATTATCTCTTAGGACACGCTGCTTCCACTGCAGTCAGGGATTCTGGGTAATGACATGCAAATGATCACTTGGTGTGTTGCTCTTTACTTGTTTTCCATTGTAACATGGGACCCCTTATAAGCTTTGGGCTGCCGGATTACCCAGGTATTTCAGCACTGCGTGGGTTACAGAAGTGTAGAGCCAGTAACCTACTCACAGACAGACGGTCTCATCATTGTGAGGATGGTTGCTGGCTCTGCAACGTGATGCAGGTAAGTGGTTATAACAAGATATTTAAAGTTATGGTGGTTTAAAAAAAGAGTGATGATTTCATTCATAAGATCGAAAAAGCTGTGAGAAGGTTACTGGCTCTGTGCTTCTGTAACCCAGGCTGTGCTGAGAAGCTGTCTGTGAGTAGGTTACTGGCTCTGTGCTTCTGTAACCCAGGCTGTGCTGAAAAGCTGTCTGTGAGTAGGTTACTGGTTCTGCGCTTCTGTAACCCAGGCTGTGCTGAGAAGCTGTCTGTTAGTAGGTTACTGGCTCTGTGCTTCTGTAACCCAGGCTGTGCTGAGAAGCTGTCTGTGAGTAGGTTACTGGCTCTGTGCTTCTGTAACCCAGGCTGTGCTGAGAAGCTGTCTGTGAGTAGGTTACTGGCTCTATGCTTCTGTAACCCAGGCTGTGCTGAGAAGCTGTCTGTGAGTAGGTTACTGGTTCTGCGCTTCTGTAACCCAGGCTGTGCTGAGAAGCTGTCTGTGAGTAGGTTACTGGCTCTGAGCTTCTGTTACCCAGGCTGTGCTGAGAAGCTGTCTGTGAGTAGGTTACTGGCTCTGTGCTTCTGTAACCCAGGCCGTGCTGAGAAGCTGTCTGTGAGTAGGTTACTGGCTCTGCGCTTCTGTAACCCAGGCTGTGCTGAGAAGCTGTCTGTTAGTAGGTTACTGGCTCTGCGCTTCTGTAACCCAGGCTGTGCTGAGAAGCTGTCTGTGAGTAGGTTACTGGCTCTGCGCTTCTGTAACCCAGGCTGTGCTGAGAAGCTGTCTGTGAGTAGGTTACTGGCTCTGTGCTTCTGTAACCCAGGCTGTGCTGAGAAGCTATCTGTGAGTAGGTTACTGGTTCTGCGCTTCTGTAACCCAGGCTGTGCTGAGAAGCTGTCTGTTAGTAGGTTACTGGCTCTGCGCTTCTGTAACCCAGGCTGTGCTGAGAAGCTGTCTGTGAGTAGGTTACTGGCTCTGTGCTTCTGTAACCCAGGCCGTGCTGAGAAGCTGTCTGTGAGTAGGTTACTGGCTCTGTGCTTCTGTAACCCAGGCCGTGCTGAGAAGCTGTCTGTGAGTAGGTTACTGGCTCTGCGCTTCTGTAACCCAGGCTGTGCTGAGAAGCTGTCTGTGAGTAGGTTACTGGTTCTGCGCTTCTGTAACCCAGGCTGTGCTGAGAAGCTGTCTGTGAGTAGGTTACTGGCTCTGTTCTTCTGTAACCCAGGCTGTGCTGAGAAGCTGTATGTGAGTAGGTTACTGGCTCTGTGCTTCTGTAACCCAGGCTGTGCTGAGAAGCTGTCTGTGAGTAGGTTACTGGTTCTGCGCTTCTGTAACCCAGGCTGTGCTGAGAAGCTGTCTGTGAGTAGGTTACTGGTTCTGCGCTTCTGTAACCCAGGCTGTGCTGAGAAGCTGTCTGTGAGTAGGTTACTGGCTCTGTGCTTCTGTAACACAGGCCGTGCTGAGAAGCTGTCTGTGAGTAGGTTACTGGCTCTGCGCTTCTGTAACCCAGGCTGTGCTGAAAAGCTGTCTGTGAGTAGGTTACTGGCTCTGCGCTTCTGTAACCCAGGCTGTGCTGAGAAGCTGTCTGTGAGTAGGTTACTGGCTCTGCGCTTCTGTAACCCAGGCCGTGCTGAGAAGCTGTCTGTGAGTAGGTTACTGGCTCTGCACTTCTGTAACCCAGGCTGTGCTGAGAAGCTGTCTGTGAGTAGGTTACTGGCTCTGCGCTTCTGTAACCCAGGCTGTGCTGAGAAGCTGTCTGTGAGTAGGTTACTGGTACTGCTCTTCTGTAACCCAGGCTGTGCTGAGAAGCTGTCTGTGAGTAGGTTACTGGTTCTGCGCTTCTGTAACCCAGGCTGTGCTGAGAAGCTGTCTGTGAGTAGGTTACTGGCTCTGCGCTTCTGTAACCCAGGCTGTGCTGAGAAGCTGTCTGTGAGTAGGTTACTGGCTCTGCGCTTCTGTAACCCAGGCCGTGCTGAGAAGCTGTCTGTGAGTAGGTTACTGGCTCTGCGCTTCTGTAACCCAGGCTGTGCTGAGAAGCTGTCTGTGAGTAGGTTACTGGCTCTGCGCTTCTGTAACCCAGGCCGTGCTGAGAAGCTGTCTGTGAGTAGGTTACTGGCTCTGCACTTCTGTAACCCAGGCTGTGCTGAAAAGCTGTCTGTGAGTAGGTTACTGGCTCTGCACTTCTGTAACCCAGGCTGTGCTGAAAAGCTGTCTGTGAGTAGGTTACTGGCTCTGCACTTCTGTAACCCAGGCTATGCTGAGAAGCTGTGTAAGCCTGGGGCCATGGTGCCTCCGCCCGTGCGGAGGCTGGGAAGTAAGCGGGTGCTTTCCCTGGCCGTGGGGGGCGTGGGCGTACCTAGGGGCGTCACGGAGCTGGTTCGCCCTAACGTGATTGGCCTGTCGCGCCAAGAAATCAGTTTCAACTGATTTCTTGCGCAACGCGCGCCCCCTCCCGCACGCCGCATGGACGCGATCACTGCCTTAAAGCAGTCTGATTGCTCAGCGCACGGATGCGTCTGCACGGTCTGCGGCACCATGGCCCCGGCCTAATACGCCAGGTGGAAGCTTATAGGAGGAGTTCATGTTAAAATGGGCAAGAAGCAAAAAGTGACACTGTGCTCGTTTGCATGTCACAATCCGTAGCTGCGCTGAAGCAGTGTACGCTAAGAGATAATGGGGAAAGACAGCGTCGCAGACCTGTCCGAGACGCGAACGTGCTCACAAGCGGGGTTTTTATTGCCGGTACACTGCACGGGGGAGGGTTTTTGTCACTTGTTTTTTCTACCCACCCTAACTTATTTAATCCCAGGTGTATGGCGTCCTCCGGTCTCTGGTGCAGAATCTGGTGTCCGTCGCCGAGGGGCTGAAACCGAAGAGTGTTGGGATCGAGGAGGAGACCGAGGATTGCGCCCAGTGACCCCGACGCGGAGCCCCCAGATACGGGTGGAGTTTGTGCTCCCCCCGAATAAATGATATACGGATACCCACCTTGTGGTGACGAGACCCGTTGTCCGACTTCTTTCTTTTGGTTTGTATGCATGGGGAGGGGGGGGGGGATGGTGCAGATGAGACGAATTCAATCTGTAAAAGGTGCGTGTGTTTCCTGCAGGGGTCACCGACGCGACTTCACCACATTATACATGGGGGGGACAGACTGAATGACTGACTCCTACATCGGTGACCCGAGAGGCCTTAATACTAGACCAGGGGTGGCCAACTCCAGTCCTCAGGTCAGGTTTTGAGGATATCCCTGCTTCAGCACAGGTGGCTCAGTCCTTGACTGAGCCATCTGTGCTGAAGCAGGGATATCCTCAAAACCTGAACAGTCGGTGGCTCGTGAGGACTGGAGTTGCCCCCCCCCCCCCCCTGTACTGGACCCGCCCCCCCTGTACTGGACACACACCATTCAAAGAGACACGTTCCCCGCAGGCTCCAGTTATATTCAACATTCTACTATGGTTAGGCCTTGAATTTGTCCGAGCGCCGAATGGGGAGAGGTGTGTGACTGTACGCGAACAGGTTTATAAGGGGGGGGGGGGGGTGATGCACCTAGGACAGGGACCAGAGCTAGCCTACTAATAACCACACACCTTTACTAACTAGTTTGCAGGACACCTCAGGTAAAAGGTATGTGACTCTAACCACTGCGGGGATCCGGCTCCACCCCGGGCTGGGTTTTGAGAACGTTTTTGGGTTCTTCTTTTGCTCACGAGCTCCTCGGACGGAGACCCAGGTGAGATACACATGCAGTGACTGGAAGACGGGGAAGTATCCAGCCTACGGGGGCTGGAAGATTCTGCTGACTGCCTCTTCTCCGTTGTATCGCCCTCTGGCCTCCGCTTGTCTGGACCTGTAACCTGGCTCCCGTCTGCACGTTTCATGTTGGCTTAATAAAAAGGGTAGCACAACCAACAGAGAGCAGTTTATTCTGTGTTCATACCTATGCTATACTGCATGGCAGGTGCTATGAAATAAGGAAATCCCATCCGGCGAAGTAGTGACACATTCTCTGGATTTGGCAGTAAGAACAGGATAGACCAGTCCACCCAGCTGGATACAGCTGAAACCTTCCACCCATCACTGAAGGTAAACTGGTAATGAGGTCACTTTCGATGCCCTGCCCTGACTATTGTCCTGAGACATGGGAGAAGGATCACACCGATGCAAAGGCTGTATACAGTGATATCGAGTATTCGCATCGCAACCGTCCATGTCAACAAGCCCACACGCTTGGCCTCTGTGTAGCCGAAGGGGCAGTCCTGCTTCACTTCTACAAGGCACTAACGAAACCCCAACGCGTTGCGCGTTCCCACACAGGACTTGTGGCGAGCACCATAAGTGTGTTATCCAAGGTCACAGGGACAATGCAACAAACTGCGTCACTAACACAAACACGCTGTCACACGGCAAGCTCCTGTCCTTGTTCTTGACTCCCCTCCCCTTGTAAGTTTACCGGAAGACTCAGCCCTGCAGGAGTTAAATGTGTGTGTGCTGAATTCCTGAGTCAGACCAGACAGACCGGCTGAGTAAGTTCCAGGCAGTAACAGAGACCGCAGAGAAAGGAGCACAGTGTGACAGACGCACAGAGTGATAGAGACACACACCGACACAGTGACAGGAACACACAAAGTGACAGAGACAGACACACACACAACTAGGCAGACAAACACTGATACACAATCATAGACAATGAGACTCACAAGTGTATATATAGAAATATGCAACACGACACATCCTGAATAACACAGCACCTATAACAGCAGCTACAACCCTGTATACGAAACAAGCGATACACACTTATCGATATATTTTTACACATTATTTGTACGTACATACATTCATCAACCAGCCTTTGTATAGTCACATACAGTGTATACGGACACACACGAAGCTCCCTGAATACGGCGGATGGATTTGTTACACAGCTGCTGTCCAGTTTGAAGAACACTGAAGACCTTCTGGTAGGACAGGCCTAATTTGGATCTGTATTTTTTGGGGAGGGGTGGGGGGAGGAGGGGAGTCTCGTTAGGAGTGGTGTGTACCCTCTGTGTTCTGCGTCTCTCTGTACCCCCTTATTCACTAGAGTGCATCAGTGCCAGTCTGCATTTATGCACGGGAAACTTTAATTCAAGTCACTCAATGGGAGTCCCCGTGTGTTAACGCCTGTTCCGTACGAACACACTGCAGCGAATGACCCTATAGGACCTATAGTATAGGTGCCCCCGAGTTTCTGACTCAGCTGTTTCCATACGGTTACTTAGTACGGCTGCATTGATTGTGTTTTGACCTGTGTGCTGTATTCGCTCTCAGCATTATCTGCTGTTCTTCTGCGTGTCCGTGGCAGACGATGTGACACATTGTTGCGGAGTTTGGCGACTTTTAAACGCGTTGGGGGTGGTCTCTGCCCCAACTCATTTCTCAAGGTCACTGCAGCCCTTTCAGCCTTGGCTGCTGCTCCGCGCCTTATCTTCCAGCGGCTCCAGTCTAACGCCATTCATTAGTCAGTGTATTGAATGTAATAAACATATCTGCTTCTTACACCGCTGGCTGGGAGCCTAAATAATCCACAACCATCTGTGCTAATCTGCTTTGCTCATTTGATCTACTTAACCCTGTCAGTGCTGGGGGTATTTGGTTTTCATCTTTTTTTAATTATTTTTTTTTTTTAAACTTGATCACAATTGTCTGTGCCCTAGTGTTATATGGAGGGGAACGTCTTGCTCTGAAGTAGCTTTATACTGAGGGGATTAACCACACAATATTGCTATGTATGTATGTAACGCCATCCATGTACACCGCGCGTCACGGCAGTAATACAAGGGACATAATAATATAACACGTAAGGGGAATAAGCGCTTCACACATAAAAGTAGCATTAGGAGGTGGTCTGTCCCGAAGAGCTTACAATCTAAGTGGTGAGAATTTAGAGAGACAGCAGGAGGGTGTTCTGGTAAGTGCACCTGCGATGTGTAGTACCTGTCCGTCGCAGTCTTAGGTCGCGGGCATGGTCAGTGCTTAGGCGCTGACCCGCGCTCACGCTTGGCAGTGAGCCCCTGCAGCCGCAATGAGAGCGGCTTCAGCAGGGGCTCGCGCACGCTCCCGCAGGCGTGCGGAAGCGTAACCGGCACATTTTTTTTAAAGTGTAAGCTCTCACGGGAGCGCAGGGACGGTCACGGGATCGCAGGGAAGGGCACGTGAGCAGTTCGCCCAATTAGGGCGAACCAGCTCCGTGACATCACTGGCCCGCCCACCGACACGCCCCCGGATGGCGCGCGGACTAAGGCCAGGGAAAGCACCCGCTTTCCCTCGGCCTCCGTGCGCCTCCGCACGGCTGAAGTCTCTATGGACTCAGCCTTAGAGGCCGCATGCTAACCTGTGCTGGGGTTTTCTTGTGTTCGAGATTAAGCAGAATAGGAGAGAAGAAAGCAGATGTAAATAAAAATAAATACAAAATGCAGCAACTGATTGTTTCCTAAGATACAGCGAAGGAATAATGAGGTGAAGTTTCACATTGTATCCCAACATCTGGCCTGGATTACACACACACCACACCACACCACACCATACCACCCCTGTGATTACGTCATAGGTACATACACACCTGTGCTAACCCTATTCCTATTTATTTTACAGAAATCTCAAGACTGATCACAGAAGGACCCGAGTTCCGCGGGTTGGTCTCCCACTGTCGGTTCTCCGGTCGCTCTCCTGCAAGTTGCAATCATGACGACCTTGCGTCGTCAGGTGAAGAACATGGTACACAATTACACCGAGGCGGAGGTCAAGGTGCGAGAGGCCACCTCTAACGACCCTTGGGGTCCCTCAACATCCTTGATGTCGGAAGTTTCCCAAATGACCTACAATGCCGAAGCTTTCCCCGAGGTGATGATAATGGTCTGGAGGAGACTGAACGACAGCGGTAAGAACTGGCGCCACGTGTACAAAGCTCTGACACTTCTGGATTACCTGATCAAAACTGGCTCTAACAAGGTGGCACACGAATGCCAGGAGAACCTCATCACCGTGCAGACCCTCAAGGACTTCCAGTTTGTGGACCGTGAGGGGAAGGACCAGGGCATCAATGTGCGGGAGAAGGCCAAACAGATTGTCTCCCTGCTGAAAGACGGGGAACGACTGAAACAGGAGAGAGCTCAAGCTCAGAACACCAGGAGGAGGTTGTCCCAGGGGACCACTGCCCTCAGCAGCAACCAGAAGCTCAGCTACATCCCAGGTACCTTCCCTCTATGCCCAAGTCATGAGCGTCTGTTTTTTTTAATCAGATCACATATACACTGCCGGTATCTCAGGTTATCTCCATAAAAAAACCATCTGTTGTCTCTTGTGTTTTAGCTTCTACCTCCTCATCTTCCCAGCTTTCCCCAGACCTGGAACAAGCCAGACCTCAGAGCAGCGGGGAGGAAGAGCTTCAGTTACAGCTCGCACTAGCCATGAGCAAAGAGGATGCTGAGAAGGTGAGGTTGCTGCCGTCCCTGCGGACACACGTGAAACAGACTACATCCATTCTTTCTCGCGGTTGTGATCTTCACACAGATACTTGCAAATGACCCAACAATATGTACACTCCATTATCATGTGGTCTTCGGGGAACTTCCTCCCAAATTACACCTGTTGTTCCATATAATCACTATCAAGGTGGCTCCAGGAATAATATTCAGTGATCTCTTCATTGCACACAACATATCCAGTGTTAGAATGAATGTGTACATGGAGTCAGGTGTGTACATTAGGAGGCAGCTGTGTACATTAGGAGGCAGCTGTGTACATGAGGGGGCAGCTCTGTACATGGGGCCAGGTGTGTACATTTATTTATTTATTTATAAAATGTTTTACCTGGAAGTAATACATTGAGAATTACCTCTCGTTTTCAAGTATGTCCTGGGCATAGTTAATATGACAAATAATACATGGTTACAAATACAGTTACATAAATGAACAGGGTATACATTATATACAAGACATTGCATGCACAGTTAGAGATAATATATAATATAGGCGTATGTAACAGTTACAGACCAGATTAAAATGTGAGACAGCCTTAGTTTTGAAAGAACTTAAACTGGTGTTGGATGTGAGAGTCTCCGGTAGGTTGTTCCAGTTTTGGGGTGCACGGTAAGAGAAGGAGGAGCGGCCGGATACTTTGTTGAGCTTTGGGACCATGAACAGTCTTTTGGAGTCAGATCTCAGGTGATAGGTGCTGCATGTGGTAGGGGTGAGGAGCTTGTTCAGGTAGCTGGGTAGCTTGCCCAGAAAGTATTTGAAGTCAAGACAGGAAAGGTGAACTTTGCGCCTAGACTCGAGTGATGACCAATCTACATGGGGCCAGGTGTGTACATGGGGCCAGGTGTGAACATGGGGGGGGGGGGCAGCTGTGTACATGGGGGCATGTGTGTACAAGGAGGCAGGCAGATGGAATGGCTGGAACTCTCATTTAATCACATGGATTGCCTGGGGACAGATGTACATGTGCTATGAGTTTGGTAACATCATTTGACGGTTATTTTCTTGTCTGAGGAAGGGGCCGTGTACCTGAAACGTTACGCCGACTCTACCTTTTGCCATGAAGCAAACTCCAGCAATTATATTGCAAACACTACTTGTGCGCCTCCACCTTTCCAGTCTTTCTTTAATCATCTCTCCATTGTTCTCAGAAGCAGGCGGTCCCTTCGGCCCCGGACGCAGATGACGAGTTGCAGCTCCAAACTGCCCTGAGCCTCAGTAAAGAAGAACACGAAAAGGTATTTACCGTATACTAAACATTTTCTGTCTTGGGCTCCCAACATCCTTTGAATTCACATTGCGACTTCTCTTCTCGATGTAAGGATGCCAGATGGCTTCTCCAAAAGTACTCGACACAATGGTGAAATATGTGACACGCTCGAGACACACACACACACACACACACACCCTCTCGCCTCTCTCTGCTCCATGCTGTTTCTTCCTCTCTTTGGTCCCACCCCCCAGTCTCCTGACACCTCCTCCTGATTGGATGCTGCTGGGTAATGCAGCCAATCAGGATGGAGGAAGCTGCCCAGCCCCCTACCCACAGCCCAGCTCTCTCCCTGCTCAAGGAAATCCTGCGGCTCCCCCCAAGCCGGTCAGGTCACTGGTCACTATGTCCAGAGAGGTAATGCCGGTACACACATCCAGTATTGCCTCAAACTTGTTCCTGGACAGAGTGTCCAAATACAGGACAGTCTGGTCCAATACTGGACACCAGGCGACCCATCTCGATGTCCTTGTGGTGGCGGATATTCTCTTTAATCTCCGCCACGGACAACCGGGCAACATAAAATCAAGCTTTTTCGGCCCAGGGGCCTGTGTCTTGCTGTTCGTGCCTTGTGCATTACACAAATTGTTATTTATGATCCCGTAGGCCACGCACATGTGCCACGCACCCCACGCTGTTGGCTATATCAGTGTTTTGTTTCTCTCGATGCGGTGACAGAAATACAAAAGACACAGTACACAATAGGCAGTGTAGGACCTGCTGATAAGGGTCGGACTTTGACGTGGTGTAGGCCTTGAAATGTTTTGGCCAAAGGGTTGAACTAAATGACCCCGTACTCATGAGAAGAAAAAACCTAGAAATGAACTAAATAGTTAGTCCCATTGGACGTGCATTTGGGGCTTCTCTGTTTTGTTGACTCCAATTGTCACATATAAATATATACATATATAATACTGTGGGTCTGGGTTTTGTGCTTGTTAAGATTGTGCGCGTCTAATTGTATGTATGACTACAGGAAATGAGGTCCTTACAAGGTGAAACATCGCTGATCAAGGATCTGGACCTGTGTTACCCACCAGAGGAGCAAGAGCAGAGGAATATGGTCCCGAAAAGTGAGGTACATTGGTCCAGTTCTTCAGATATAATGGGAGCCAAGCTAAGGTGTGGTGTAGTACTCCAAAAATTGCACCTCCAAAAACCACATTGATATGGGATGAAATGACAGGGGTCCAGGTGGGGAAGTTACGAGTGCAGGGAGGACAGATTGGAAATTGGAGGAGAATAGTTTCCATGTGGAAGACTTTGGTGGTGAATAGCTAGAGATCATGACCTTGTAGGAGAGGACGTCAGTGCCGGGACGTAAGGATATTTTGAGTTTGTTACCAACGGGTCATGTTTATAATTGAAAATAATCATTTTTGTTACCTTTTTTTCCCCTGTAGACCCATATCTTGGAACTAGAGGATATATTTGGCCCATGTCCGATCCCTTCTCAGTCGTCCTCTTCGAACATCTGGGATGGGCATCTTGTTGGCTCTTTGCCTCCTCTGAATACAGGCCCGTCTGCATTGGCTTCACATGGGTCCTTGTTCTCTGCTTGGGGACCAACAAGTAAGTGTCTGCATCAGGCGTGGCCAACTCCCGTCCTCAAAGGGCCACCAGCAGATCAGGTTTTCAGGATATCCCTGCGTCAGCACAGGTGGCTTGGTCATTCTGACTGAGCCACTGGTTGAGCTACCTGAGCTGAAGCAGGGAAATTCGGATGACCTGTTGGTGGCCCTTGGGGGCTGGAGTTGGCCAGCTCTGGGCTACATGCTGCAATTGTTGCCAACATATACGCTAATCAGAGTCCTGCAATGTGACCCTCACATTCCCACTCGGGGCACCTATGCACCCTGATGGAGGCCCAAGCACATACTAGAAACGTTTTAATAGTAAGAATGGTTATAACATACGGTATGTATGGACCTCTCGAAAACAAAACTGTATCCCATAGCAAACCTATTCACCCACTCTCACACCTCCCTCTCCCTGTCTGTAACCATAACCCCGCTCTCCACCATCCAAGACATTCCTTTTCCCAAGCACCAACCACAAACGACGAGCTCGAAGACAGATTCACCAGAGGACGTCTTGGATTCTCTACTGACACCATCTCCTCATTTTAGATCAAAATCACCATGCGGGTCCTTCACTTGCATGGGGTCCAATTCCTTGTCCCGCCCCTCAGCTCAAAGAGAACCACTTGAGCCAAAGCATAATATTCAGCAGCGAAACAGACTGGAAGGGAGCCCCAGATGTGTTGAAGACTGTTCCTGATCCTTGGGGGGGGACAGGAGGTAAGTCTTCTCGGGGTCTACACAGAGAACAAGCTTTTTCTGCCCAAACTCTTCCCTGGCTGGGGTGCTGGTGAAATCATGGATTACTGGCATCTCTGGTAGAGTGTAAAAACTCACAATTAGGATTTGTTACATGTACACAAAAGGACACACACAGTACAAATAAAGCCACTGATTAATGACCACATCCTCTACAATGAGCAAATCTACTCCAACCTCAAGTGGCCCTACCAGCTTATAAAACACGTCAATAAAGTTGTGTTGGGTCAAGACATCATCACAGCCTATGACACTCACCAGACAACACTTTCTGCTGTGGCTTTGCCAGTTCTGTGCCTCTTCCATGGCTTCTCATTGTCCTAACTTTGGTGAGGTAGGGAATGACTAATTATAAATAGTTAGGACCGTGTTTGGCGCACTGTGACAATCGCGAGAACTGTGGACGTTCCCCGATTAAGATTTCACTCAATAACTGTCATTTCCACCCCCCCCCCACTGTGATCACCTAGGTCTTGCTGATTCCACCTTTGATATCTTCACCCAGCCTCTTCTGCCGGCCTCTAAAGATTCCCAATCCACGTCCCTCTTCAAGTTGGAAAGTCCCCTGGGTAAGATGTCCTGTGCCAATGTTACACGGGCACCGTCCTCGTGCGTGACATCGTGTCTCGGGCTGACCACTGTATGTTGCTGGTTCCAATACAATTTCTTTCTGCCACAGACCAAGAACTGTTTGGCGATTCTGTCCCCAGAACAAAGCCAAGTCCCTCAGATGCTCTTGATTTAACCGGACTTGAAGAATCCCTTAATGAACCCAAGACCCGGTCTCGCTGCAACACTCCGGAGTCATTTCTGGACCCCACAGCTCTGTCACTGGTAAACCTCGATGCGCTGATCTCCGCCCCAGGTCTAACGGTTAAGAACAAAAACCCCTTCCTTTCTGGTGAGTTCCTGGGACTCGGTACGAGGCTTCTATTGGCGACAGTCGATATTGTGGGGTCGTTAGGCTGTTAATGAGAGATTCTGCTGAATTTGTAATCGCGTGGAGGGAGAGGAACCGTTACCTCATGCAGAAACGATTGTAATATCTACTTTGTATTTTGGAAAAGGTATTAGTCCATTCGCTGTGCATTTGGACTCCTCTTAAGATATCGTAACCACATTTTACATGATCGTTCCTGAGATCGAGGAGCAGCTTGTTGTTGTCTATATTTGGATACAAGAGGATACATTCTGTTTTTAATGCTATGAGTTATTACAATGTTTCAAGCAAGTCAGCCACTGAGTGTTGTAACTGGTAGGCTACGTATCTGGCACATGACATCATTCTGGTGACATCATAATGCACATAGCCTGGTGGCAGATAAGGAGAGTCAGATGGCTATACAGATTACACAGAAAGCAGACGAAGACAGAGAGGAAGTCAGTTGGCACGTGGGGGGAAAGTAAGAGTGCTGGAGAAGGAGAGAGAAGCGGGAATAATTGGGGACTTCATCAGGTATTAAATGAAAGTAATGGGAAGGAGGGAGATGAGAGGGGGAGAGAGGATGGGGTAGGGGGTGAGAGGGGTAGGGGAGTGAGGGTGGTTTCTTAGAATTCTCGGTTACTTTCAGCCATGAACATATATTTGCTTTCAGTACAGTACTTGTTTATGGTATAAAGAGCATGGCCGCTGAAAGGAGGGGAGGGAGCCAGGACAACTGTCCTGGGAGGTCCACACCAGCCTATTGTTGAGGTACAGAGGGCACGCACCGGCACGCTCGATAAAGCGGGTATTAATTCCCACCCTCTTTCTGCTCTTCTTCCCTTCAGGGCTCAGCGTGCCATCTGCAACCAACCCATTCCAACTTGGGGACAACAAGCCCTCTCTCAACCAAATGTGGGCCAATTCTTCTGCGTCGGGCGCCGCAGGAGCACCGATGATCTCAATGCGAAATGTTTCTCCAGTGCCAGGCGTCCCCATGGGACCAGGACCAAGCACATTACGGGCTCTCTCTCCAGTACCTGGCTTCATCATGCCACCCAGCACCTCACTCCTGCTACCTCTCCATAGCGCGTCTCCTGTATTGGGCCTCCAGTCTGCAGTGAGTTCCTCATACAGTCAGGGGGCGGTCCTAAACCAACTGCCTGCCAGCTTCTACCCGCCATTACTGCCTGTCTCCAACCCAACATCCCACTCCTCTTTGCCGGCCGTGAACAATCCCTTTCTCTAATCGGGTGGAGCGGCGAAGGAGTCTGGAGCAACGAGCTCTGGCAGCTCCTACGTGGAGACTCTTTGGAATAACCGGGCTTCTCGATGTATTTCAGGCAGTCCTCGCTATCCAACGTTTCACTTTACAACGAATGGCATGTCCAACGCTTTACAATGCCACCCTATGGACTGTTATCTGAAGCCGGAATGCGTTATCCAACGCTCACCGCCACTGATTAACACGGGACTCACTTTACAACGGTTTCACTATCCCACGCTAATTCCAGAACGGATTCCGCTGGATAACCCAGGACCGCCTGTATATACATTATGAGCGCACATTATTACAGACAGAGAAATATTTAACCAATATCTGTGGAATTAAAACTTACACTCCCCCAAAAACCCTCCCAACAATGTTCTTTCACAAAAAAATGGACAGTTTTAAGTCTTGCTTACAGATGTGAGATTAAAACCTTCTCCAGTTAAGTGGGCCTTGGTATTTCTTTTAACGAGTAGTCATTAGGACTCCGCTGTGTAGGACTGAACGAGCTGGGCCCGCAGGATATCGAGGTGCAGCACTCTCCTGGATAATTGCTTTTAGCACGGGGTCACTAATATTATGGCAGAGTCCTAGCACGCATTATCCAACTGGCCCTTCCTTAGTAATTAGCCCAGCGCGTCGATATATCAATTAGATCAGGCTGATGCCCGACAGGAGCACACATTTTTTTTTTAAAACAAAGGAAAATTTGGATGAATTGTTTGGGTTCCGTGTCACCATTCTTCACCGCGTGGTTCTTGCCGTGAGAGGTGTAACACGGCGTGCCTCTCCATGGTAACGAAGCCTCCATAACTGATGTGTGTATGTGTTTGTTTATATAGCGCCATTCATGTACACGGCGCTTCCCAGCAGTAACACGCGGGACAATCGTATAAATAACACATAATACAAATAACACATGATGGGAAGAAGCGCTTCAGACATAAAAGTAACATTCAGGAAAAGGAGTCCCTGCCCCGCAGAGCTTACAATCCACTGATCTCAATATATCATGGTAGTCCCTCACTGGAAGGCAGCCTCCCATTAGAAGAGGTCTTGCTTACTGGAAAGAAGGAAGGAAGCTTATTTCCAGCACCCCCCCCCCCCCCACACTCTTTAATGGGGGTCTCCCATTTTGGACAAAGTACTGCTAAGATATTGCTAATTTGTGTATATTTGTGCCCAGATCTCAGGTCTGCTGAAGCACTGGTTCTGCACAGCTATGGTTAACTGCGCAGATACAGAAAGTAGGGGGGGGGGGGGGGGGGAGGATGGGAGGGGGGGGAAAGCCAGTCTCAGCATTGCTGATTCTTTTCCCCTCTAAACCTGAAATCTTCCTGCCGTCAGCTACCTGTTTTCTGCAGACAAAGCATCTGTCATTTCACGGGGAGTCAGGCAGCGCTGTGAGGATCGCGTTCGGCTGAATAGAAGGCGGAGAGCGAGGGGGCGCGGGGGGCAGCTCCTGAAAGTAGGATGGGGGGGGGACTTCTTCCATGTGAGATGGTTTCTGGGCTCTGACGTCTGTCGGGACAAATCGAAGCCCCGGCACAGTCCTGGGGCTGTCTCTATAGAGACAGCGCTCCATCCCTTCCAGACTTGCTGTTTGCTTTTCACTCCCATCTGCTTTGTAGAAACAATGCGCAGAAGAAGCATGTGGAGAGAGGGAGAATGGTCTCTGCACAGAGACAACGCCACCTCTAACCCCATGCTGCCACGTGCCACACCCACCACATCTCACCCCATGCTGCCACGTGCAACACCCACCACATCTCACCCCATGCTGCCACGTGCAACACCCACCACATCTCACCCCATGCTGCCACGTGCAACACCCACCACATCTCACCCCATGCTGCCACGTGCAACACCCACCACATCTCACCCCATGCTGCCACGTGCAACACCCACCACATCTCACCCCATGCTGCCACGTGCAACACCCACCACATCTCACCCCATGCTGCCACGTGCAACACCCACCACCTCTCACCCCATGCTGCCACGTGCAACACCCACCACATCTCACCCCATGCTGCTATGTGCAACACCCACCACATCTCACCCCATGCTACCACGTGCAACACCCACCACCTCTCACCCCATGCTGCCACGTGCAACACCCACCACATCTCACCCCATGCTGCTATGTGCAACACCCACCACATCTCACCCCATGCTGCTATGTGCAACACCCACCACATCTCACCCCATGCTGCCACGTGCAACACCCACCACATCTCACCCCATGCTGTCACGTGCAACACCCACCACATCTCACCCCATGCTGTCACGTGCAACACCCACCACATCTTACCCCATGCTGTCACGTGCAACACCCACCACATCTCACCCCATGCTGCTATGTGCAACACCCACCACATCTCACCCCATGCTGCCACGTGCAACACCCACCACATCTCACCCCATGCTGCCACGTGCAACACCCATTACATGCTGGCAAACAGTGGCTGCGTTTCACCCCTTGTATCTGCCCTGCTACTCCTCTTGTGGTAGAGGGCAAGCTGCAGAGGGGTGGGTGTCCCTGTATCCCACCCTATCCCACCCATAATGCGTCAGTCTGTGAGGATTCCTTGCTGCCTGCGTGTCATTGTAATTAAGAATAAAGTTATTATTATTATTATTAACTTCTGGATGTGTTTGCATTTGTATGTCATTGATGTCACTCTGTGCCCCCTTTGTACAACGCTATGGTAGATGTTGGCGCTTTACACATAAATGATAGTGATAATGTGCTGAGCGTCATTGTAGGCAGATCCTGGGATGACCCCCAGACATTGTATGGAACCCCCAACCCTCTCTAATAGCGCGTCTGAGATCAGATGCATTGTAAGGAACCCCAACCCTCTCTAATAGCGCGTCTGAGATCAGATGCATTGTAAGGAACCCCGACCCTCTCTAATAGCGCGTCTGAGATCAGATGCATTGTAAGGAACCCCAACCCTCTCTAATAGCGCGTCTGAGATCAGATGCATTGTAAGGAACCCCGACCCTCTCTAATAGCTCGTCTGAGATCAGATGCATGGTAAGGAACCCCGACCCTCTCTAATAGCGCGTCTGAGATCAGATGAATGGTAAGGAACCCCAACCCTCTCTAATAGCGCGTCTGAGATCAGATGCATGGTAAGGAACCCCGACCCTCTCTAATAGCGCGTCTGAGATCAGATGCATTGTAAGGAACCCCAACCCTCTCTAATAGCGCGTCTGAGATCAGATGCATTGTAAGGAACCCCGACCCTCTCTAATAGCGCGTCTGAGATCAGATGCATTGTAAGGAACCCCAACCCTCTCTAATAGCGCGTCTGAGATCAGATGCATTGTAAGGAACCCCAACCCTCTCTAATAGCGCGTCTGAGATCAGATGGATGGTAAGGAACCCCAACCCTCTCTAATAGCGCGTCTGAGATCAGATGCATGGTAAGGAACCCCAACCCTCTCAACTAGGTACAAATATGTCGTACTGTTTAAGTTTCTTTTGTCTGACGCATTTGCTGAAAGAAGAGACCTGACTGGTTCAGAAACTGACACTCAGCCAGAAGAGAACCTCAGGGACTCCTGAGCACCCAGGCGAGGCTGAGCACCCAGGCGAGGCTGAGCACCCAGGCGAGGCTGAGCACCCAGGCAAGGTTTTATTGTCACCTTTAATGGGCTCCACCTGCCCCACAACCTGTGGGATTATTATAATGTCATCTGCTTATCGGTCACTGTGTCTCGCTCTGTGTTACTGTGTGTTACTGTGTGTCACGTGGTGTGTTACTGTGTGTCACGCTTTGTGTTACTGTGTGTCACGGTGTGTGCCTCGCTCTGTTACTATGTGTCACGGTGTGTGTTACTGGGTGTCACGCTGTGTGTCTCGCTCTGTTACTGTTTGTCATGGTGTGTGTTACTGTGTCACGCTGTGTGTTAATGGTGTGTCACGCTCTGTTACTGTGTGTCACTGTGTCCCTCTGTGTGTTACTGTGTTTCATGCTGTGTGTTACTGTGTGTCACGCTGTGTGTTACTGTGTGTCACGTTCTGTGTTACTGTGTGTTACTCTGTCCCCCAATGTGTTACTGTTTGTCACCCAATGTGTTACTGTGTGTCACGGTTTGTGACATCCATAGAGCACTCTGCGGTGTGCGGTCCCCTCACGTTCTGTGTCTGTAAAGAGGTCTGTGTGTGTTGGGGCTTCTCCTGGTTTGCAGGGTCCCGGGCAGCTGGTCCATATGAAGCTCTGTATCCCCTCTCTCGCTAACCCTACACATCAGCTTTCTGTTCGAATGGTTCAGTTCTAATCATGTATTTGTCCAGAGCATCAAAGTAATAGTATTATTTCATAGTGCCCCGTAGTTCTCGCTGTATGCACAACCTGCTGGGTGCTGCAATGGTTTAGGGACACTGGATTTGTAAGTGTCTCAGCTCATTACGCTACCCTCCCCTCTACCTGCAGGACGCTTGGGGGTCAGGAAGCGTTTAATAAGGCAGCCAGAGAGAGGAAGCCGATATTTCTCTCGGGTAAGGTTCAGGGTGTCTGCAGCCTGCGCTGTACTGTCTGCTTGGAACCGTATATACTGTATACTGCGCTGTGGCAGCTGTAAGGCTTAATAAGATCCCAGAGGGGGAGCCAGAGATTTGTGTGAGCCCTGTGCAGCACTTAAGGAAGGAACCTGTGCCCCTCGGGGGGTGTGAGGGTCAGAACCGCAAATTAGGCCCACCCTACAAATAAACTCTTCACAACAGGCTGTGTATAAGGAGGGCTGTGAGTCTCTCTATAGGGCAGAGTTCTGGGTGCCACAGCTGTTTCCTATTGTAAGGGATTTGTAAGTTTATTCGCCTGACATGTACCTAACAAAGGGTTCCTGAGTAGGGCTGGGGTGTGATGGAGCATTGCAGTCCCAGTGCCATGTCGAGGGATTCAAATCACAACAATTAGTGGCACATACCCCCACACACAGTGAGGTTACAGTCAGAACACGGGGAGAAGAGAGGCTTGCAACCGCAGTACCTGGAAAATCACGGAGAAGACACGGGCTGAAGATTGTGACGATATGTAATGTGTATGACATCAACTTGAATGGTGGGCAGACACGGGGAAGGGTTACTTACTTCTCCTTTCTGCTCCAGTTAAGCGGAGTTTCCTTTCCGGCCTGAGGGCCCTGAGTAGAGGGGCCCCTGAGGGCCCACGAGCACTGCCCATAGCTCTGCACACGCTGAGGATGATGGGATACGGAGGTATCCATGATGACATTGCAAAGGTGCAAGATCTGATGAGATGCAGGGAAGACCTGTGTCCCAGCCCTGTCTGTTCCCAAACCTTGCGTGTCCTCTATCCCTATCTGCTCTCCAACCTTGCGTGTCCTCTATCCCTTGCATGGGCTCCATCCTTGTCGGTGATCCCAACCCTGCATGTCCTCCACCCCTGCTTGTGCTCCAACCTTGCGTGTCCTCCATCCCTGTCTGCTCTTCAACTTCATGTGCCCACCATCCCTGTCAGTGACCCCAACCTTTTGTACCCTCCATCCCTGTCTACCCGCCAACCTTGCATACCCCCATCCCTGTCTGCTCCTTAACCTTGAGTACCCTCCATCCCTGTCTGCTCTCCAACCTTGCGTGTCCTCCATCCCTATCGGTGACCCCAACCTTGCATGTCCTCCATCCCTATCGGTGACCCCAACCTTGCGTACCCTCCATCCCTGTCTGCTCTCCAACCTTGCATGTCCTCCATCCCTGTCCATCCATTATTCCACGATTGGCTCCAATCTAAACCCGGACATTGCCTCCGCCTTCATAGCCAGAATATTTAGGACCAGGACTAGTAATCTGAAAGAAGAAGACCTCAGTTCTGGTACATCTTGCCAAACAATTCAAACATCATTCTGTTGTTAAGCTGTTGGCATAGTCAGGCAGTGGCAGCCCTATTGCTTACAAGCTGGGCAACAGGTAATTCGTCTAGGGGAAGATTACCTATACCTCTCTCTCTCCCCCCCTCTCTCTCTCCCTCCCCCCTCCTCTCTCTCTCTCCCTCCCTCCTCTCTCTCTCCCTCCCCCCCTCCTCTCTCTCCCTCCCCCCCCTCCTCTCTCTCCCTCCCCCCTCCTCTCTCTCCCTCCCCCCCCTCCTCTCTCTCCCTCCCCCCGCTCCTCTCTCTCCCTCCCCCCGCTCCTCTCTCTCCCTCCCCCCCGCTCCTCTCTCTCTCCCTCCCCCCCTCCTCTCTCTCCCTCCCCCCCCTCCTCTCTCTCCCTCCCCCCCTCCTCTCTCTCCCTCCCCCCTCCTCTCTCTCCCTCCCCCCCCTCCTCTCTCTCCCTCCCCCCCTCCTCTCTCTCCCTCCCCCCTCCTCTCTCTCCCTCCCCCCCTCCTCTCTCTCCCTCCATTTTTGGGCTGCCTCTCCCCCTCTCTCCCCCCCCTCTCTCTCCCCCTCCCCCCCCTCTCTCCATCCATTTTTGGGCTGCTTCTCCCCCTCTCACACACAGCATCCCGTGGCAGGGGAATGGCAGCGCCTGCTGCCAGGTAAATGGATTGTTACAGCACTTATTACAGCTGTGAGTACATGTCGGTGCTGTTTGCACCCAGCTCTGGGCCTGTGGGAACCAGTTATATTTCTCCGCTTCGGAGATGGGGGAGATGACCTGCCAGGAGGTAACTGCAAATAATCAATTTCAGGCAAAGTTGTAGATAATAAAAGTTTTTTTTGGGGGGGGATAAATGTTAATTGACACCCCAGAATCTCTCCCTTCTCAGGGATATCGCCCGTATTCTGCCCTCTCACACATTCTCCGTTTCGATGAGCGTCTCGTGAGACGTAAGGGACCCTGAGTATTTATTTCCTACAGTCTCTCTCTCTTTGCTCTCATCTTAATAATAATAATAACATTATTTCATATGGCGCTTTTCTCCCAATGGGACACAAAGCGCGTCCCAATTACAGTATAGTGAGCGGTACCCAGCACATTGCATTTTTTGTCCGGTGGAGCTTACACTCTATGGTTTTGGTGCCTGAGGCACAGGGAGATAAAGTGACTTGCCCAAGGTCACAAGGAGCCGACACCGGGAATTGAACCAGGTTCCCCTGCTTCAATCTCAGTGTTGTTGTTGTTTAAAGTCAGTGTCTTTACTCACTGAGTCTCTCTCCTCTCTCTCTCTCACCCCACTCTCTCTCTCCCCTCTCTTCCTCCCCTTCTCTTTCTCCCCCCCTCTCTCGCTCCCCCTCTCTTCCCCTCTCTCTCTCCCATCCCCCTCTCTCTTTCGCTCCCCCTCTCTCTCTCACTCCTCCCCCTCTCTCTATCTCTCGCTCCCCCTCTCTCTATCTCTCGCTCCCCCTCTCTCTATCTCTCGCTCCCCCTCTCTCTCTCACTCGCCTTCTCTTCCACTCCCTCTCTCTCTCTCACTCCCCCTCTCTCTCGCCTCCCTCTCACCCACCTCCCCCTCTTTCTCTCGCTCCCCCTCTTTCCCTCCTTCTCTCCCTCCCCCTCTCCCCTCTCTCCCTCCCCCCTCTCTCCCTCCCCCCTCTCTCCCTCCCCCCCCTCTCTCACTCCCCCCCTCTCTCCCCCCCCCCTCTCTCTCTCATCCCTTTCTTTTTTCTCTTCCCTCTATCAGTCCCCCCCCCCCCCGGCCGTGTCAGGTGCATTTATCTTGCTGCCTCTCTGATTGAGGATTAACACAACTGACCCACTTCTGAGACGGCGCTTGTTTGTTGTATGAATAGTTGTGTTAGCAGCAGGGAACAGGATGCTCTGATGCCACGATTAATAAATGAGCCTTCTGCGAACAGCTGCGTCAGCCTCTGATCTGTCCAACCTGAGCCGGCCGGGAGAGGAGAAACGAACCGGAATGTGACAGGAATCAAACAAAGTGGAAATAATGATTATAATTCAATTTCCTGTGTTAAGAGGATTCCCCTGCCCTGGCAACACCAACCTGTCTCCTAATGATCCCCTCTCCTCCGGGGTGTGCCTTGGGTTGGATGCTCGGAGCTTCGTGCTCCACTGACATCTTTTGGTCCTTGAGCGGACGCTGGCTTCCTCGGCTTCGGCGGCTCAGAGCTGTCTGTCCATCGATTACTTTCTCCCCTGGCTGCTGATCCTAATTGGGAAGTCGTAGTCGCAAGTTAAGAGCAGGGGCGGGCAACGCCGGTCCTCAAGGGCCACCGACAGCTGAGGTTTTAAGGATATCCCTGCTTCAGCACAGGTGGCCCGGTCTATGACTGAGCCACTGATTGAGCCAGCTCTGCTGACGCAGGGATATCCTGACAATCTGACCCGTCGTTGGCCCTTGAGGAGCGGAGTTGCCCGCCCCTGAGTTAGAGTGAGATAAGTTTGCACGAGTGGAGTGAGAGGCCCCATCTTCTCCGCCATTGAGTATCATAGGGTGCTGAGCTGTAGCCCATTACTCTGAGTGGGAGTAGTAACACAGGAGGGAGAGGGAGTAAGGGGCATGATACCATTTATTGGACCGCCAAGGAGTTGATAGGTTACAAGCTTTCCTACCTCTCAGGGGCCTTCATTGGGTCCTACACTGAGAGGTTCGGAAGCTTGTGGCATCTCAACGACGTGTTAGTCCAATAAAAGGCATCATAGCCCCTACTCCCGCTCCCGTCTTTGTTCCTTAGCAGAAGAAAGGACCAACACACCTGCTCAACCTTCTTTGCCTTTTAATGGGAGCGCAAGAGTGCTACAGATTGGGTGATCCGGGCCAATGTTTTTCATTAAATTGGTTCTGGACTAGCCAAACATCTCTCCCAGGTGTTGCGATCTGATGGGACACATACTGGGGGCAGGAATGATGGTGAACAGAAAGGGCTGTGATTTGGGCCATTTTAGCGGAGCACGTTGGTGAATGTAGACGCCGGATAAGATCCCTCCAACCAAATCTGAGCCAAATCCTCCAGAGTTACTTAAAAACAGCCAGGCAGCAGATGCTAACCACATAGCAGCGTCTCCCCCTCACTGGCTGTCTGCCTGTATCTCTGCCTCTCCTGCCATCCTACCTGTCTCGATTTGCTCACTATTCTGTATTATTTCTCTCTCTCCCTCTCTGTCTCCTTTCTTTGTGCTCTTGCACTCTCTTGGTCTCTGCGCTCTCTCTCTGTGCTCATGTTCTGGGTCCTCTGCACTATATCTCTCTGAATGCTCGATTTCTCTTTATACCGTGTCTCTCTGCGCACTCTCTTTGCGTGCTTTCTGAACGCTTTCTCTGTGCACTCTCTCTGAGCGCTCTCTCTGCCCTCTCTCTATGAACGCTCTTCCTGAACGGCACATTCTCTCCGTGTGCTCTCTCGGCATGCACTCTGCGTGCTGTTTTTCCACGCTCTCTTTGCGCGCTCTCTCTGAGTGCTCTCTTTGCACTCTTTTCCCCTGGCCTTGTACCTTTTGGCCTCAAAGCCGTTTCCAATTGAACCAGAGCACACCCCCTTATTTAAATCTCTGTCTGTTAATTGCTTTGGGGGTGATTATGAAAAATGTCATGAAGTATTTAACACACGAAGCCAGCAGCGCACTTCTTATCTGTCTGTGTGGCATCGCCCCGGGAGACCGACACAATGAATGATGTAGTGGCGATTTGGGCAAACATTAGTAATTAATCACATCTCCAATTCTGGACACTGCTACAGAGACTTGTATACGGCTGTAGTGTTAGACTCGGAGCTATATGGGGGCAGAGAATGGAGAGAGAGATGAATGATCCAGGGGACAGGGGAATTGCAGCCCCCTCCGAGAGTGCACAATGTCAGGTAATGTCACTGTACTCAGCGCTGCACACACAAGTATACAAGCTCTGGAGTGGTGTTACGTATTCCGGCTCTGTGTCTGGGGACTGTGGGATGCTGTGACAGTGACCTTGTCACTTGTTACAGATCTCCTGTCTGTGAGGGCACTTTGAAGAGTTGTGCGACCTCATCTGCTCAGACCTGGCTCCCAAGTTGTGGGTTTCCCCGGGGTAATGTAGGGTTGGCAGTACAGAGTAAGGGATGTAGTGATATCGTGATACGTCCTCATCCCCCGACTGGTTCCCGGAGATGACACTGGGCATCCTTGTGTATACAGGGGAGGTGACACTGGGTGTCCTTGTTGTGTACAGAGGAGGTGACACTGGGTGTCCTTGTGCATACAGAGGAGGGGACACTGGGTGTCCTTGTCGTATACAGAGGAGGTGACACTGGGTGTCCTTGTCGTATACAGAGGAGGTGACACTGGGTGTCCTTGTCGTATACAGAGGAGGTGACACTGGGTGTCCTTGTGCATACAGGGAGGTGACACTGGGTGTCCTTGTCGTATACAGAGGAGGTGACACTGGGTGTCCTTGTGCATACAGGGGAGATGACACTGGGTGTCCTTGTGCATACAGGGGAGGTGACACTGGGTGTCCTTGTCGTATACAGAGGAGGTGACACTGGGTGTCCTTGCTGTATACAGAGGAAGTGACACTGGGTGTCCTTGTGCATACAGAGGAGGTGACACTGGGTGTCCTTGTACATACAGAGGAGGTGACACTGGGTGTCCTTGCTGTATACAGAGGAAGTGACACTTGGTGTCCTTGTGCATACAGAGTTCATGACACTTGGTGTCCTTGCTGTATACAGGGGAGGTGACACTGGGTGTCCTTGTACATACAGAGGAGGTGACACTGGGTGTCCTTGCCGTATACAGAGGACGTGACACTGGGTGTCCTTGCCGTATACAGAGGACGTGACACTGGGTGCCCTTGCTGTATACAGAGGAGGTGACACTGGGTGTCCTTGCCGTATATACAGAGGAGGTGACACTGGGTGTTCTTGTGTATACAGAGGAGGTGACACTGGGTGTCCTTGTGCATACAGAGGAGGTGACACTGGGTGTCCTTGTGTATACAGAGGAGGTGACAATGGGTGTCCTTGTGTATACAGAGGAGGTGACAATGGGTGTTCTTGTGTATACAGAGGTGGTGACACTGGGTGTCCTTGTGCATACAGAGGAGGTGACACTGGGTGTACTTGTGCATACAGGGGAGGTGACACTGGGTGTCCTTGTGTATACAGAGGAGGTGACACTGGGTGTCCTTGTGCATACAGAGGAGGTGACACTGGGTGTGCTTGTGTATACAGAGGAGGTGACACTGGGTGTCCTTGTGCATACAGGGGAGGTGACACTGGGTGTCCTTGTGTATACAGAGGAGGTGACACTGGGTGTCCTTGTCGTATACAGAGGAGGTGACACTGGGTGTCCTTGTGCATACAGGGAGGTGACACTGGGTGTCCTTGTCGTATACAGAGGAGGTGACACTGGGTGTCCTTGTGCATACAGGGGAGGTGACACTGGGTGTCCTTGTGCATACAGGGAGGTGTCACTGGGTGTCCTTGTCGTATACAGAGGAGGTGACACTGGGTGTCCTTGCTGTATACAGAGGAAGTGACACTTGGTGTCCTTGTGCATACAGAGTTCATGACACTTGGTGTCCTTGCTGTATACAGGGGAGGTGACACTGGGTGTCCTTGCTGTATACAGAGGAAGTGACACTGGGTGTCCTTGTGCATACAGAGGAGGTGACACTGGGTGTCCTTGCCGTATACAGAGGACGTGACACTGGGTGTCCTTGCCGTATACAGAGGACGTGACACTGGGTGTCCTTGCTGTATACAGAGGAAGTGACACTGGGTGTCCTTGTACATACAGAGGAGGTGACACTGGGTGTCCTTGTACATACAGAGGAGGTGACACTGGGTGTCCTTGCCGTATACAGAGGACGTGACACTGGGTGTGCTTGTGCATACAGAGGAGGTGACACTGGGTGTCCTTGTGCATACAGAGGTGGTGACACTGGGTGTCCTTGTGCATACAGAGGAGGTGACACTGGGTGTCCTTGCCGTATATACAGAGGAGGTGACACTGGGTGTCCTTGTGCATACAGGGGAGGTGACACTGGGTGTCCTTGTCGTATACAGAGGAGGTGACACTGGGTGTCCTTGTGCATACAGGGGAGGTGACACTGGGTGTCCTTGTGCATACAGAGGAGGTGACACTGGGTGTCCTTGTACATACAGAGGAGGTGACACTGGGTGTCCTTGCCGTATACAGAGGACGTGACACTGGGTGTGCTTGTGCATACAGAGGAGGTGACACTGGGTGTCCTTGTGCATACAGAGGTGGTGACACTGGGTGTCCTTGTGCATACAGAGGAGGTGACACTGGGTGTCCTTGCCGTATATACAGAGGAGGTGACACTGAGTGTCCTTGTGCATACAGGGGAGGTGACACTGGGTGTCCTTGTCGTATACAGAGGAGGTGACACTGGGTGTCCTTGCCGTATATACAGAGGAGGTGACAATGGGTGTCCTTGTGCATACAGAGGAGGTGACACTGGGTGTTCTTGTGTATACAGAGGTGGTGACACTGGGTTACCTTGTGCAAACAGGGAGGTGACACTGGGTGTCCTTGCTGTATACAGAGGAGGTGACACTGGGTGTCCTTGTGCATACAGGGGAGGTGACACTGGGTGTCCTTGCCGTATACAGAGGAGGTGACGCTGGGTGCCCTTGTACATACAGGGGAGGTGACACTGGGTGTCCTTGTGCATACAGAGGAGGTGACACTGGGTGTCCTTGTGTATACAGAGGAGGTGACACTGGGTGTCCTTGTGCATACAGAGGAGGTGACACTGGGTGTGCTTGTGTATACAGAGGAGGTGACACTGGGTGTCCTTGTGCATACAGGGGAGGTGACACTGGGTGTCCTTGTGTATACAGAGGAGGTGACACTGGGTGTCCTTGTGCATACAGAGGAGGTGACACTGGGTGTCCTTGCTGTATACAGAGGAGGTGACACTGAGTGCCCTTGCTGCATACAGAGGATGTGACACTGGGTGTCCTTGCTGTATACAGAGGAGGTGACACTGGGTGTGCTTGCTGTATACAGCGGAGGTGACACTGGATGTCCTTGCTGTATACAGGGGAGGTGACACTGGGTGTCCTTGTACATACAGAGGAGGTGACACTGGGTGTCCTTGCCGTATACAGAGGACGTGACACTGGGTGTCTTTGTGCATACAGGGGAGGTGACACTGGGTGTCCTTGCCGTATACAGAGGACGTGACACTGGGTGTCCTTGTGCATACAGAGGATGTGACACTGGGTGTCCTTGTGCATACAGGGGAGGTGACACTGGGTGTCCTTGCCGTATACAGAGGACGTGACACTGGGTGTGCTTGTGCATACAGAGGATGTGACACTGGGTGTCCTTGCTGTATACAGAGGAGGTGACACTGGGTGTCCTTGCCGTATACAGAGGACGTGACACTGGGTGTGCTTGTGCATACAGAGGAGGTGACACTGGGTGTCCTTGCCGTATATACAGAGGAGGTGACACTGGGTGTCCTTGCCGTATACAGAGGACGTGACACTGGGTGTCCTTGTGCATACAGAGGAGGTGACACTGGGTGTGCTTGTGCATACAGAGGAGGTGACACTGGGTGTCCTTGTGCATACAGAGGAGGTGACACTGGGTGTCCTTGTGCATACAGAGGAGGTGACACTGGGTGTCCTTGCCGTATACAGGGGAGGTGACACTGGGTGTCCTTGCCGTATACAGAGGACGTGACACTGGGTGTCCTTGCCGTATACAGAGGACGTGACACTGGGTGTGCTTGTGCATACAGAGGAGGTGACACTGGGTGTCCTTGCCGTATTTACAGAGGAGGTGACACTGGGTGTTCTTGTGTATACAGAGGAGGTGACACTGGGTGTCCTTGTGCATACAGGGGAGGTGACACTGGGTGTCCTTGTGCATACAGAGGAGGTGACACTGGGTGTACTTGTGCATACAGGGGAGGTGACACTGGGTGTCCTTGTGCATACAGGGGAGGTGACACTGGGTGTCCTTGTGCATACAGGGGAGGTGACACTGGTCATCCTTGTGTATACAGAGGAGGTGACACTGGATGTCCTTGTGCATACAGAGGAGGTGACACTGGGTGTCCTTGTGTATACAGAGGAGGTGACACTGGGTGTCCTTGTGCATTCAGGGGAGGTGACACTGGGTGTCCTTGCTGTATACAGAGGAGGTGACACTGAGTGCCCTTGCTGCATACAGAAGATGTGACACTGGGTGTCCTTGCTGTATACAGAGGAGGTGACACTGGGTGTCCTTGTGCATACAGGGGAGGTGACACTGGGTGTCCTTGTGCATACAGAAGATGTGACACTGGGTGTCCTTGCTGTATACAGAGGAGGTGACACTGGGTGTCCTTGTGCATACAGGGGAGGTGACACTGGGTGTCCTTGTGCATACAGGGGAGGTGACACTGGGTGTCTTTGTGCATACAGAGGAGGTGACACTGGGTGTCCTTGTCGTATACAGAGGAGGTGACACTGGGTGTCCTTGTGCATACAGAGGAGGTGACACTGGGTGTACTTGTGCATACAGGGGAGGTGACACTGGGTGTCCTTGTGCATACAGAGGAGGTGACAATGGGTGTTCTTGTGCATACAGGGGAGGTGACACTGGGTGTGCTTGTGTATACAGAGGAGGTGACACTGGGTGTCCTTGTGCATACAGGGGAGGTGACACTGGGTGTCCTTGTGTATACAGAGGAGGTGACACTGGGTTACCTTGTGTATACAGAGGAGGTGACACTGGGTGCCCTTGTGTATACAGAGGAGGTGACACTGGGTGTCCTTGCCGTATATACAGAGGAGGTGACACTGGGTGTCCTTGTGCATACAGGGGAGGTGACACTGGGTGTCCTTGTGTATACAGAGGAGGTGACACTGGGTGTCCTTGTGCATACAGAGGTGGTGACACTGGGTTACCTTGTGCATACAGGGGAGGTGACACTGGGTGTCCTTGTGCATACAGAGGAGGTGACACTGGGTGTACTTGTGCATACAGGGGAGGTGACACTGGGTGTCCTTGTGCATACAGAGGAGGTGACACTGGGTGTCCTTGTGCATACAGAGTAGGTGACACTGGGTGTCCTTGTGTATACAGAGGAGGTGACAATGGGTGTCCTTGTGCATACTGGGGAGGTGACACTGGGTGTCCTTGTGCATACAGGGGAGGTGACACTGGGTGTCCTTGTGTATACAGAGGAGGTGACACTGGGTGTCCTTGTGCATACAGAGGAGGTGACACTGGGTGTGCTTGTGTATACAGAGGAGGTGACACTGGGTGTCCTTGTGCATACAGGGGAGGTGACACTGGGTGTCCTTGTGTATACAGAGGAGGTGACACTGGGTGTCCTTGTGCATACAGGGGAGGTGACACTGGGTGTCCTTGTGCATACAGGGGAGGTGACACTGGGTGTCCTTGTGCATACAGGGGAGGTGACACTGGATGTCCTTGCTGTATACAGAGGAGGTGACACTGGGTGTGCTTGTGCATACAGCGGAGGTGACACTGGATGTCCTTGCTGTATACAGGGGAGGTGACACTGGGTGTCCTTGTGCATACAGAGGATGTGACACTGGGTGTCCTTGCTGTATA
>NC_134504.1:6843653-6884517 GCF_040206685.1 Ascaphus truei
TTTGATTAAGCTGTTGAAGGAAATAGCCATGAAGTTTTTTGTATACTTTAGTGAGTTATTTGCGTGCTGACACAAAATGCACACACTGGTTTTTTTTTCTTGACCCTAGTAGCTATCAAACTAATGTGTCAAACTAATGCCTCCCGAGTATAGTATTGAAGGGGGTTCTCCCACTCCGGTCTCAAGGACCCCCCCCCCCCCCCCCCCCCCCCCCCAACAGGTTCAGGGTTTTCAGGATATCCATGCTTCAGCACAGGTTGCTCAATCAGTCCCTGCTTCAGCACAGGGAACACTATCAGTTGTGCTGAAGCAGAGATATCGTTAAATCTTGAGCTGTTGGGATATCTTGAGGACTTCAGTTGGGAATCCCTTTAGTAAGGGATCTACTTTATGTTCTCCTGTTTGTACTGTATCTTCATAGTCTTTCCGTGCTGTCACGAGGTCCTTTCTAAAAAAACTGTTATCGGTTGTTGAATTGTGGTGGAATCTCCACCGTTTTGGCCTACCTCAACCATCGTATCCAACCTCACCCAGGCGTGATCCAAGGTGAGGACCTGTCCTATCTGTGTGGCAGATATTTCCCCCCAGCGGTTGGGAACTTACTAATATGCAATCTGTCCAAGGGAAAAGTATTTTTTTTTATGTTGGATATAAAAGCATATTCCTTCTCAATTGGGTTCATATTTCTCCAACCGAGAATTGTTTTTTATTTACTTGTGTATTGGGTCCTAGTGACGGAAGTTCTAAAGCCAGAGCTATCCACAAAGAGTATCTTGTATTGAGTTCATGTTAGCTCCGAATATCAGGTTTTCCCCCCTTACTAGCCAAGATTTTTGAAACTATGTCCTGGAAGAAAAAAAAAACTATATGTTGTGTTATGGTCATTTGACCCATACCCAATACACAGGGAATAATCTTTTCCCAATGTTTCTATTTCAGCCTTGACGTTACCCCCCTCCTCGTCGCCTAAGGATGAGGCGACTTTCACCGCGAAGTGTTTATTTATTAATTTTGCGACACCTGCCTTTTCTCCTTTTGCCGGGGGGGGAGGGGGGGAAATGCGATGTCTGACCAAATCCCGCTGTAATTTAGCACGTTCCTTGGACTCGTGTGATGAGAAGCTACAGAAGGATTTTCACTTGTGGTTATTTGTAACTTGGGCTGTGATCATATAACCAACATATACTGTTGCCTTCAAATACTTTCTGGGCGAGCTACCCGCCTATCTGAACAAGCTCCTCACCCCAACCACACGCAGCACTTATCACCTGAGATCTGACTCCAAACGATTGATCACGGTCCCAAGCTTCGACAAAGTATCCGGCCGCTTCTCCTTCTCTCACCATGCACCCCACACCTGGAACAACCTACCGGAGACTCTCACATCCACCACCAGTCTAAATTCTTTCAAAACGAAGGCTGTCTCACATTTTAACCTGGTCTGTGACTGTTACATACGCCTATAATATATATTATCTCTAACTGTGCACGCAATGTCTTGTGTATAATGTATAACCCGGCTCACTTAATGTAACCATGCATTTGTAACTATGTATCTGTCATCTTAACTCTGCGCCCAGGACATACTTGAAAACGAGAGGTAAAGCTCAATGCATTACTGCCGGGTAACACATTTTATAAATAAATAAATAAAATATTGTCCACGGTGTTTGCTGACATGTGACTCAAGGTCCCTAAATTCAGTGGCTCCCAGCAATTGGGCTTCTAGGGGACTGTCCGTGGCATCACGTGACTTACGGTACCGCTAGAAGTGACTGCATCTTTTATACTACCAGATACTGGCCATGACGCCACAACGCTGAAACTCACGGGACTTAATGTATGGGATTTTCTGCAGGGATTGATAACTGTGGAGAGTCTTGTTCTATTTCACTGCGTACGCTAAGAATCTCAGCAGCACCAGCTCCTCGCTGCTAACTGGGTCAGACGCTTATCCCCTTTGTACTGCGCGAGAAGCAGTTGCTTGGAATGGTTCAGTGTATTATCTTGTAGATTCAAGTCGTGCGTTTCTTTGACGCGCGGTTCCATTCTATTCTATTAATTGTTACGTTAATGGTTTTCATTTTGAGAGAGATTAATTGCTGAGCGCGTATTGAAGTGAGATATGATCGTTTATTGAGAGCGGTTTTTGCTTTGAGAGCCCCAGTTGGGAGCAGGGATACAATGTATTGATTTAGATTTGCAAGATGTTACGTATTCTTAAAGTTTCCATGGCTATGATTGGACGGCAATTTACTGCCCAATTATCTGAAAGTACTTTCTGACTCCCCTCTCCCCCCTCTCTCTCCCCCTCTCTCTTTCCCCTCTCTCTCCCCCCCTCTCTCTCTCCCCCCTTTCCCTTCTCTCTCTCCACTCTCTACCCTCCCTCTCCCCCTTCTCTCTCCCACCTCTTTCCCCCCTCTCCCCTTTCTCTCTCCCCCCTCTCCCCTTTCTCTCTCCCCTTCTTACCTCTCTCTCCCCCCTCTCTCCCCCCTTTCTCTCCCCCCTCCCCTCTCTCTCCACCCCTTCCCCCTCTCTCTCTCTACTCTCTCTCTCTGTCTTCCCCCACTCTATCCCCCCTCTCGAACTCCCCTCTCTATCCTCTCTCTCTCTCTCCCCCCTCTCTCTCCCCCCTATCCCCTCTCTCTATCCCGTCTCTCCCCCTCTTCCCTCTCTCTCTCTCCTCACTCTATACCCTCTCTATCCTCACTCTCTACCCTCTTTCTCCCCCCCTCTCTTCCCCTTCTCTCCTCCTCTCAATGTCCCCCCTCTCCCTCTCCCCCCCTCTCTCTCCCCCCTCTCCTCTCTCTCCCCCTCTCTCTCCCCCTCTCTCTCCCCCTCTCTCTCCCCCCTCTCTCTCCCCCTTCTCATATATTGTATCTAATCATGCAAAGACATGCATCATCTATCTATCTATCTTCAATGTGAGTCTAAGGCCGCATCCATAGTGGAACGCGTTAACTTCCGTGCGTCGTCCTCCTCCCGGCGTCGCGCTTGCAAAACAAACTTGTTTGTATTGCAAAGCGCCTCTCCCTGTAGCGTATGAGCATGGAGTGGAGAGGTGTGTGTCTTGAGTGTGTGTATATGTCTAGAGTGTGTGTATGTGTCTAGAGTGAGCCGCACCATTCACCACCGTGTCCAGTATTTTTGGAGATGCCCCCCGGCAGCCCTAGCTAGCAGTTAAACCTGGGTTCTCTCCACGCTGTGCGACTCTCTCTGCGCCATAACCGGAAGACACATGAGTAGAGTCAGGACTCATTACACCCCCAGGAGCTGAGCTGATAATCAATGAACGCCCTTCATTTCAGCTCTGGGGACCCCCCTGCTTCCAGAGATACAGACCCTCCGAAGGGGACGCCGGTAAGCCTCTGCTTTATAAAGCTCCAGCGTCGCATGGGCCAATGGGAAGCCGCGCTGGATGACATCACGGCTTCCTATTGGTCCGCAGGGCGCGGGAGCTTTGAAAAACGGCCATTACGTCAACCCCTGCTCGCCGAGCGGCCACCGGAAGCTCTCTCTTCCACACACCTGTCAGAGGGCCGCCAACAGGGGGCGCCCTGGTGGAAACTAATCCTGGGCCCCAGGAAAGCTGTCGCTGGCCCTGCTCCAAGAACCTTACCTCCTTATCGCTTGTGTTTGTTACACGGTGTGACAACGTCGGTCTAAGCAGCAATTCTGAGGCTGACGGGACCAGGGCTTGTTAAAGAAAAAGACACCTTGAGAAAGTCCTGAGGGATGAAACGCGTTGGTGCGTGGTCCTGTACTGTTGCCAGGCTGACTATTAAAGGCTAATATATATTTTTATCCCATGTCTGGAGTTGCCCTTCATTTCCTGCGTTCGTGGACGCTGTGAGCTGCGCTCCTCTTCTCTTCTACCTCCTTAAAGAAAAATAAGACTGGCTACAATTAAAATGTGAAAACTAGAAAATCCGACAGCGCTCGCCTGGTCTTGTGTCGCAGGCGATCGATGTCTCGCCCCCACTGTGGGCCTTTTGTATCTTGAAAACGGTAAATAATATCAATTAACTCCTATTTCATCACCCGACGACAGAACATCAACGTGTTTCTACTAAATCCCCTTTCCTGCACTCACATGTCGGAGTGGGACGTTATTAGGGGGTTTAGGGTAAGGGGTTAAGCTTTTTAGAGGAACTGGTCAGGTTGGGGGGTTAGGGTAAGGTTTGAGGTTGGGGAGTTTAGGCTAAAAGGGTTAAGGTTTAGATTTTTAGGGTAAGGGGTTAAGGTTAGGGGTTTTAGGGTAAGGGGTAAGGCTTTTATGGTGAAAATGAGCATCAGGGGTCTCTTCCCCTGGGATCTCTCTGGCAGCCCAGACCTTTCTGTGCTAGAGATCCTCCCTGCAGTGAATTCTGCAGACCTTTCAAAGAAGTTACTGAGCAGGTTAATTAGGACAGTCTACTCTGAATTAACCTGCTCGGTGCTGTGATCAAACTCCCCTCATAGGTTTTCCTGCAAAACTACTTAAACAGGGAAGGTACCCCGTTACATTCCTCCCCTGTTTGTTAGTAACTATGGCTAGCCACAGCGGAAACCCCGTCCCTCCACTCTCTCTTGAGCCCTAGGTTGAGAATGGCTGAAGGGAGAGACCACATGGGGTTTTCCCAGAGCCAAGTCTTCTCTTAAGGTGATCTTTGCTCCTACTAGCAACCTTGCTTGGTATTTCCTTTGGGACAGTTATCTGGTAGTCAGGAGATGAGGCAGAGAGGCTTGCTACCTTCCCATCAGTACGTGACCAAGATACAGTATGTGGCCGTGGTTGATGACGACAACGGTAACGACGTCCTTGTAGCCAGTGTAGATAATCAGTGTCTCTTCACGTAGAGGCTTGAATTCAGCGCTATGCCGAATTGTGGTAGCTCGTCGCTCGTGGAGAACGTTTTCCAAGCACCGCTTTTCCGTGATGTGATTAGCTTCCTCAACTCTGCAGAGGACTTCTCGCTCAAGCTCCTTTTTCCATTTGACCAAGTCCTTCTTGTATTCGCTTGGCAACGAGTCTTTTCCCGCTTCGTGCGACCTTTTCTTTCCACTCACTAGGCTGAGCCTCCGGCATCTGGCTCAACATCCTTGATATCGGGCGGCTCAAATTTGGCAGAGTTTTTATCAACTCTGATTGACCCGTGTGGCATCTCTCTTTGGCAGTCGGCAGACTTATAGTCTTGGGTCTCTCTTTCTCCTTGCATTGATTTATCCAGCCTGTCCGCTTTTTCAATGTGTGGGGAAGTCCCAAGTGATGTCTGGCGGGCTATCTCTACTACAGTACCAACGTCTTGAAGCTCCTTCAGTAACAGGGGACCACGGCCTACTGCTTCCTCATCCATCATGGGCTTATCCACAACAAGAATGACCCCCTTATCAGTAGAGAGGTCATTTGCGTTTTGCTCAGGATCCTTAAATTCCAGTACATCACTTTGGTTGTAATTCTCCTCACACCTAACTGTTACCCAGGGCCTCTCTTTTGTGTAGTTGGCAAACCTGTAGCCTTGTGCTTTTTCCCTTGCAAAGACGAGTAGACAACTAGAGACAACAGTGTCTCTCTTCCCCTGGGATCTCTCTGGCAGCACAGACGTCTGTGCTAGAGATTCCCCCTTGCAGCCAATGCTGCCTAAATGAGCTACAGTAACAAGCCAGTTGATCGGGTTAATTAGAACAGTCTCCTCTGAATTAACCTGCTCTGTGCTGGTCTCAAGCTCTCCTGCAAAACTACCAGGGAAGGTGCAGCATGCCCGCTAGGCCCAGGCTCCCGGCCTGGGGGGTGTAGGGGTTATAGGCAGGCAGTGAGGGGCGGGAGATTGTTCCGTGTCCCACACACTGTGTTTTTCCGCCCTCCGTCCCCTTCCGGTTACATTCTGCTTTGTGTGCCTTATACTTGTATCGCATATATTTATATTTGCGGTGCCCGTTGGGGTTATGTTGCCTCTGTCGCGGCGGCTGGTTGGGGGGGGTAAGTGCAGGGTAACGTTGCCAGACGGGGCTCAGTTGCGGTAATGCCCGGTGGTGGCATGGTGAGCGAGTGCGCAGGGCTCATTGGGCTCTGAGTACCTGGGGCCCATCTCGTGGCTGACGTGGGGACAGCTGAGCGGCCGGGACTTGGGACGGTCCCGGCTGGCAGGCCGTGATTTAAGCGTCATTGGCCTTACCTGTGTGTGTGTGGGGAGGGGGGGGCACTCTGGCAGGGTTAGCACCCCCCCTTTACTGTAATTCAATAAAAGCTTCGGCCATAGCACCTCCAGACCTCTCTGTGTGAGGCTTATTTCGGAGGATTGTTGCGGGCAGGGGGAACAGCTTCGCAGGCTCTGAGGTCATGCACTGTAACACACACATTGTAACACACACTATGCACTGTAACACACACATTGTAACACACACTATGCACTGTAACACACACATACAGTATGCACTGTAACACACACATTGTAACACACACTATGCACTGTAACACACACATTGTAACACACACTATGCACTGTAACACACACATACAGTATGCACTGTAACACACACATTGTAACACACACTATGCACTGTAACACACACATTGTAACACACACTATGCACTGTAACACACACATTGTAACACACACTATGCACTGTAACACACACATTGTAACACACACTATGCACTGTAACACACACATTGTAACACACACTATGCACTGTAACACACACATTGTAACACACACTATGCACTGTAACACACACATTGTAACACACACTATGCACTGTAACACACACATTGTAACACACACTATGCACTGTAACACACACATTGTAACACACACTATGCACTGTAACACACACATTGTAACACACACTATGCACTGTAACACACACATACAGTATGCACTGTAACACACACATTGTAACACACACTATGCACTGTAACACACACATTGTAACACACACTATGCACTGTAACACACACATTGTAACACACGCTATGCACTGTAACACACACATTGTAACACACGCTATGCACTGTAACACACACATTGTAACACACACTATGCACTGTAACACACACATTGTAACACACACTATGCACTGTAACACACACATTGTAACACACACTATGCACTGTAACACACACATTGTAACACACACTATGCACTGTAACACACACATTGTAACACACACTATGCACTGTAACACACACTATGCACTGTAACACACACATTGTAACACACACTATGCACTGTAACACACACATTGTAACACACGCTATGCACTGTAACACACACATTGTAACACACACTATGCACTGCAACACACACATTGTAACACACACTATGCACTGTAACACACATATACAGTATGCACTGTAACACACACATTGTAACACACACTATACACTGTAACACACACATTGTAACACACACTATGCACTGTAACACACACATTGTAACACACACTATGCACTGTAACACACACATACAGTATACACTGTAACACACACATTGTAACACACACTATGCACTGTAACACACACATTGTAACACACACTATGCACTGTAACACACACATACAGTATGCACTGTAACACACACATTGTAACACACACTATGCACTGTAACACACACATTGTAACACACACTATGCACTGTAACACACACATTGTAACACACACCATGCACTGTAACACACACATTGTAACACACACTATGCACTGTAACACACACATTGTAACACACACTATGCACTGTAACACACACATTGTAACACACACCATGCACTGTAACACACACATTGTAACACACACTATGCACTGTAACACACACATTGTAACACACACTATGCACTGTAACACACACATTGTAACACACACTATGCACTGTAACACACACATTGTAACACACACTATGCACTGTAACACACACATTGTAACACACACTATGCACTGTAACACACACATTGTAACACACACTATGCACTGTAACACACACATACAGTATGCACTGTAACACACACATACACACATACACACAAACACACATACAGTACAGAATACAATGTAACAAACACACATACTGTATCCACTGTAACACACACATACACACACTATGCACTGTAACACACACATACAGTATGCACTGTAACACACACATTGTAACACACACTATGCACTGTAACACATACATACAGTATGCACTGTAACACACACATACACACAAACACACATACAGTACAGAATACACTGTAACAAACACACATACTGTATCCACTGTAACACACACACACATACACACACTATGCACTGTAACACACAAACACGCATACTGTATGCACTGTAACATACAAACACACATACAGTACAGTACACACTGTAACAAACACACATACTGTATCCACTGTAACACACACACACATACACACACTATGCACTGTAACACACAAACACGCATACTGTATGCACTGTAACATACAAACACACATACAGTACAGTACACACTGTAACAAACACACATACTGTATCCACTGTAACACACACACATTGGTGACACACAGTTCCAGGAACACACACACTGCACATGGGCGAGTTCCCAGTATCTGCCCCTCGCACACACAGTAATGCCCCCTGGGGTCCCTCTGCAGACGCTGGGCTTTCTTTCATGTCTCTTACACATCTCCCTGCCTTTGTGGGTTTTTCCTTTTTTTTTTTACTTTTCCTTGCTCCGTTTCCTTGGTAAGTGACCAATTTTCATTTTTCACAGTTTATGAATATTTATGGAAGGATATTAAAAATGTCCACATGTGAAATTAATCTGGGGCTTGCGTGATAGGACCTGCGTGGCAGCTCCAGTGGAATGTGCTTCAGCAGCTCCCCTCACTCACTGTGATGTTAGTGTGAAAAGCCCAGGAACGCATTAAACATGGAGATATAGAGAGGGACGTGTTTGGGCTCACAACCCCCTATCTACCCCTGTGTTCCCCCGGGTGTTTCCATTCCAGGCTCAGGTGCCCAGTAACTGTAAAGATACATTGGGCCTTCACCGAGAAGATGAAACACACCTGGGCCTCAGCTGCAGGGAACTTAGTGCTGGAGGGTAGGTGAAGGAATCAGCTGTGACAAGCTTGTTAGGACGTCTCCATAACTGTGTGTCTCTGTGTGGCAGGGATTCTCCGCTGCTGTGTGCAAACAGGGGGCAACTCATCCACTCGCAGCCCCCCACACCGCGTAGGGGTCTGAGGGTGGGCTGAGGGTGGGCTGGACTGGCGGTTACTGGGCCCAGGTTCTGAAGTTCTCACTCTTACTCAACCAGATACGAAGGAGAGGTCTCGATCTGTGCCCCTTTCTTTAATCCCACCTCAACCCTCAGGACATCTCTGACACCAATCATGGAGGTACATACTGTAGCCCCAGCTTTATTGAGATACAACATCACCTATAATGCCTGAGCAGATTGCCCTTCCACCGGGGGGGGGGGGGGGGGGGTGGGGGAGGGAGTCCACCACCTTAGCCAGGACCTGCCACACTATATAAACCCCCCACATTCATGCTGTATTCAGCCCAGATGCAATCTGATCAAACCCACCACCATTAGCTGGGGCCAACAATATATCCTTTGCGTTACTACCCAAATACATCGTACCCCACCAGATCCGGGGGGCTGGGAACGTCACAGCTTCTGGATCAGTTACGTGCTACCTTACCCTGATCCTCTCCTAAACCCCTTAACTCCCACCCCCCTCTCCTAATTTATGAACCCCCCCATTAACCCTCTCCTCTTAAAGGGACATTGCCCTCCAGTCATGCCCCCCATGTCTTCATTGTACTGGGGGATCTTTCCATTGAAGCCCTTTGCTGCCACCGGTGTTGGCGATGCCGTTGGGTGATGTGCTGAAGTTGGCCGGTCACGGCACTGGGATGGGAATCCGCTCTCTGCCAAAGTGATGTTTTGATCCAGTTTCCTCGCGTTGGGGTCGCCCAGTTTCATTAAACGCTAATCCAGGCGCGGCCTCAGACTACACTCTCCGGTCCGGGGTGACACGCTACATGGTGACAAGCAATATGTGATACATTATACAATATGTGTGTAATATAAAGGCAGTGCCTTCCTGGTGTGATACCTTATGTAATATGTGTGTAATATACAGGCAGTGCCTTCCTGGTGTGATGCATTTTATAATATGTGTGTAATATACAGGCTGTGCCTTCCTGGTGTGATACATTATGTAATATGTGTGTAATATACAGGCAGTGTCTTCCGTAAGGTGATACATTATACAATATATGTGTAATATACAGGCAGTGCCTTCCTGATGTGACAGATTATATAATATGTGTACAATATACAGGCAGTCTTCCTGATGTGATACATTATGTAATATGTGTGTAATATACAGGCAGTCTTCCTGGTGTGATGCATAATATGCAATATGTGTGTAATATACAGGCAGTCTTCCTGATGTGATACATTATACAATATGTGTGTTATATACAGCCAGTGCCTTGCTGATGTGATACATTATATAATATGTGTACAATATACAGGCAGTCTTCCTGATTTGATACATTATATAATATGTGTGTAATATACAGGCAGCGCCTTCCTAGTGTGATACATTATATAATATGTGTATAATATACAGGCCGTGCCTTCCTGATGTGATACATTATATAATGTGTGTGTAATATACAGGCAGTGCCTTCCTGATGTGATACATTATATAATATGTGTGTAATATACAGGCAGCGCCTTCCTAGTGTGATACATTATATAATATGTGTATAATATACAGGCCGTGCCTTCCTGATGTGATACATTATATAATGTGTGTGTAATATACAGGCAGTGCCTTCCTGATGTGATACATTATATAATGTGTGTGTAATATACAGGCAGTGCCTTCCTGATGTGATACATTATATAATGTGTGTGTAATATACAGGCAGTGCCTTCCTGATGTGATACATTATATAATGTGTGTGTAATATACAGGCAGTGCCTTCCTGATGTGATACACAATATACAATGAGTTCTACCCCACTAGCTGTGATTGGGTAAGTTGAGGCAGTTTGGGTGGTGTTTGTAGCCTGTCCTGTTTCCCTGTGAGGGGACAGCTGCCCAGCACATCCCTTCCATAGATAGAGGCTCTGCGTCCTTATTCCGGGGGTCAGGTACCTAGATCCAGCCTAGTTTTGTGTTCTGGGGTTAGTATCCATGTGAGGCCCTAGAGGGCCACAGAGGCCTCTGTGGGTGAGGCTGGGAGCCTGGGTTTCCTGGCTGATCACGGGTGGGGATCCCCACATCGCGTGACTTGGCTGCCCAGCGAAGGAGCTGAGTAAATGAGCCCCAGCCCTTGGATCAGAATCTGCAGCCTGGAATGTAAATTGGAAGCAGACTGGGAGAAAGTGAGTGCAGATGTTGCAAGGTAACTGCTGCTTCTTTTACATCACATTCTCATGTTGTTCTGGCTTCAGCGTAGGAGACGCGTTCGGCCCCCGTTACAGATCTCAATTTGGGGTGCAGGTTTTGGGGTAACAAGCATTGCAACAAATCTGTCAGTTTGTGTCCTCAATGTGAGAGTCTGCTGAGTGTGTTTGAGTGGTACTGGTAGTGTGTGTGTTTGTGTACGTGTGTGTACGTGTGTGTACGTGTGTGTACGTGTGTACATATGTACGTGTGTGTAATATAGAGTAAGGTGTTTCTTATTCTATATATATGTATAGATGTGTGTGTATACTGTATATTATTGTGTGGGTGTGGGTGATTATGTATGTATGTATATATGTGTGTAAATAGACATATAAGTGGGACTCACAGCGTGTAATTTGCACGAAATGGCGTCTTGCTGGAGCACTTGCTGCAGTTCGAGTCCTTCACCAATCCAATGTAGATAAGAAAAAATATTTCGTTGATTGCACTCAAGACTCGGATATGGTCACAAGGACACTTCACACATTTCTCTTTGTATTTTTCCATGCAAAGAATATTTTTGAGTGCAATCAATGAAACATTTTGCAGCCTCTCTTCCCTCCGTCGCTCCAACACATTTCATCCCCCCCATCTTACTTTTGGTCGTCGTCTTTGATATCACTTGGAATCCAGTTGAGGGCCATCTTCGTCCGACCATGGTCATCTCTTCGTCCAACCATGGTCATCTCTTCATGCAATGTTTCTGTCCCACCGCCATTCTAATAACTCCGCCCGTGTGATGATGTCACAGACTTTTGCTTGACCGAACACATTAATTCTTTTTCCTGTCTCCTCGGCCAATACCCAGCATGCATCTCTCCATACTTCTTTGAGATGTCTGAAGCTTCTGAATTATTTTAGTGTTTAGGGTCCAAATTTCACATCCATACGTGAGCATGGGCAGGATACACTGGTGGAAGACTTTCCCCTTGGAGGTTCCCTTGAAACATTGTCTTGTTTCTTCCAGTGAAAGGTTTTGGGTCTCACTGGTGTGTGTGTGTGTATAGGTGTGTGTTTGTTTGTGTATATGTATGTACTGTATGTGTATATATATGTGTGTGTGCGTGTGTGTGAGAGTGTATGTATATATACATACACAACTTTACAGGTCTTTATTTTATCTGTATGTGCCGTATATGATAGGAAAGTACATTTTACCTTACAGAGTATACAGTTATATTGTCTTTGTCTGCATGAAGCTGGTGTTATCACTTGAAGGTATTCTTCATTTTGCTTAATTCCTTATCATATATGTCCAATAAAAAGCTGTTGTGTGCAAGTCCTGGAAGTCCCTGATTATATATGGCCAGCAGAGGGTATTTCCTTGCTTGACAATAATTAGGAATAACCTGAACTTTCTTCTGTGGTTTAGTCTAATAAAGCAATATGGTGCTACACCAACCAATGACAAAGACACTGCTCATTGTATTTTTATTTACATGGTGCCAAACATATACAGAGCCAGGGCCGCCGACAGGCGGGAGAGGGGGAACCAGGTCAGCTTTTCCGGGCCCTGCGGCTGAGTATTTCTTGATTGTCCGATTCATAGTATTGTATATTGAATGTGTGTCTGTCTCTCTCTCTCTCTCTCTCTCCTTCACCCTCTCTCCTTCTCTCTCTCTCTCTCTCCCATTCTCTCTCTCATTCTCTCTCTTTCCTTCATCCTCTCTCGTGCTTTATCTCTCTCTCTCTTTCCTTTCTCTCTTTCCTTTCTCTCTCTCTCTCTCTCTCTCTCTCTCTCTCTCTCTCTCTCTCTCTCTCTTTCCTTCACTCTCTCTCTCTCTCTTTCCTTCACTCTCTCTCTCTCTTTCTCTCTCTCTCCCTCTTTCCTTCACTCTCTCTCGTGCTTTATCTCTCTCTCTTTCATTTCTCTCTCTCTCTCTCTCTCTCTCTCTCTCCCCTTCACTCTCTCTCCTTCACTCTCTCTCCTTCACTCTCTCTCTTTCCTTCACTCTCTCTCTCTTTCCTTCACTCTCTCTCTCTTTCCTTCACTCTCTTTCTTTCACTCTCTCTCTTTCCTTCACACACTCTCTCTCTCACCCCTTCACTCTCTCTCTCTTTCTCTCTTTCCTTCACTCTCTCTCTCTCTTTCCTTCACTCTCTCTCTCTCTCTCTCTCTTTCCTTCACTCTCTCTCTCTCTCTCTCTCTCTCTCTTTCCTTCACTCTCTCTCTCTCCCTCTCCCTCTCCCTCTCTCTCTTTCCTTCACTCTCTCTCATGCTTTATCTCTCTCTGCCATTCAGAATCTGTGTACTTTTTTTTAATGTTGTAGTAAGAATGGATTTTCTCCTGTGTTACCGAGGTTGACATCAGCACTTTGCAGGCTCCTACTGAATAACAGAATCCCGTTTCTATAGCTGCAATGCCCATCAAACAGAATTATGCTGTGCATCTATGTAGGCATATTACAGAGAAGAAGTATTAGCTCAGCAAAAACGAGGAGGGGGGGAGCAGAGACGTTCAAAGAGACAGGGCCGCTCTGGGGATTCGGGAAGCCTCGGGGATTTGCATGTGTTTTCGAAGGATGATTAGTATACAACATAAGTAGCATTGATCACACTGGTGTTTGTAGAGAGATCTGGGCAGATAATGTGCTCTATCGCTGTACGTTTCACCCACACCTCCCTCCTCGCGTTGAAGTCTGAAGTGTCTCCATCACGTAGGCTTACTTCTGATAGTAGATGAGCGCCGCGAGGCGATGAAGTGGAAGGAGACGCCGCGCGAAACGCCAAAAAGGCACCCCGCAGCTTCCACGCGGATGTCTCCCTTTCCCGCCAGACTTTACATAACAAAACCAGGCTGCCAGGGAACCGCTGGATGTCAGTGGGAAATCTCCACGGTCGGATTACCGAGACCGCGAAGCTCGCCGATGCAATTACCCGAACGTGAAATACTTTTTTCGCATGCGGACGTAGGAGGAAGTGGGAGGGAGCGTGTCCTGGGCCGGGTGGCTCGCCGTCGAAAGCCGGCATAAAAAATGGCGCCGGAGCCGGTGGGGGAAAATCCTTCGTGGTACCCTCTAGGTTAGCATGCCCATGGAGTCGGCTCTGGTGGAGGGTCCTGCAGGAGCATCACTCTACTCAGCCTTGTGCCCACAGGCTGATACACGTGTGCCTCAGTGAGGGAAAGCACGGTCAGGGGGAGCCTGGCTCAATTCCCGGGGTCGGCTCCTTGTGACCTTGGGCAAGTCACTTTATCTCCCTGTGCCTCAGGCGCCAACAAATAGATTGTAAGCTCCGCGGGGCAGGGACTCGGACTGGCAAAAATGCTGTACAGCGCTGCGTATACTGTCAGCGATATACCAGCAAAAATATTATTATTATATTTAAAAAGCAGGGCACCCCAGCTATGCCAGTGTGCTCTATACTGTAGGACTCGGGGTACCAGGGCTGGAACAAGAGAAGGGTGGGGACTGATGTAAGCATTTTTGTGGGGCCCACCCTTCTCCGCAGCTCACCGCAGCCTCCCTGTGGAATCCGGGGGCGCGATCTTTCCCTCCCCTGTGGTGATTGACAGCTGCTGAGCAGTGAGAAGTCGCGGCCCAGAATGCTTAGCTGCAGTGCCGGAGCTGAACCACTGGAACCACCAGGGACACATACAAATTAAAGGAAATGTAGGAGGACGTCCATGGCGATTTAACCTGTAATGCTGTCGTTTCTGGTATGAGTGGGTCACAGGATTTAGGGGGGTACCCCCGATGTTTGTACTGGAGCTTAGAATAAACAGTCAGAAGGTCCATGCTTTGGAATATTAGTAGGTGCCAACTGCCCAATAATTGCTATAAAAGCACCACGCGGTTTGTTTTTCGCATGAGATACTAAATGCGCCGATGTGCCTTCTATAGGTCTGGTAATACGCCCTTTTCTCTCTTATGACGCAACTCAAATACAAATTCGCTCACTCATCCTGTCCCGCCTTGACTACTGCAACCTTCTTCTAGTTTACATTTCCTTGTCGCCCTCTCCCAACTTCAATCGTTCCAAAGCCCTGCTGCCAGACATCTACCTCACTCACGCGCTCCGCTTCTGCTGCGTCACCATGCGAATCCCTACACTGGCTTCCCATACCCTCCAGAATCAAATGTAAAACCCTAGTTATAACTTACAACACTCTCAATGATGCTGCCCCCCTTACATCTCAGCCTCATCCCCAAATATATCCCAGTATTCACTGCACCATCAGACTCTCCCCCAGCAATCACTGCACCATCAGGCTCTCCCCCAGCATACACTGCACCATCAGACTCTCCCCCAGCAATCACTGCACCATCAGGCTCTCCCCCAGCATACACTGCACCATCAGGCTCTCCCCCAGCATACACTGCACCGTCAGGCTCTCCCCCAGCATACACTGCACCGTCAGGCTCTCCCCCAGCATACACTGCACCATCAGACTCTCCCCCAGCAATCACTGCACCATCAGGCTCTCCCCCAGCATACACTGCACCATCAGACTCTCCCCCAGCATACACTGCACCGTCAGGCTCTCCCCCAGCATACACTGCACCATCAGGCTCTCCCCCAGCATTCACTGCACCGTCAGGCTCTCCCCAGCATACACTGCACCATCAGGCTCTCCCCCAGCATTCACTGCACTGTCAGGCTCTCCCCCAGCATTCACTGCATCGTCAGGCTCTCCCCCAGCATACACTGCACCGCCAGGCTCTCCCCCAGCATTCACTGCACCATCAGGCTCTCCCCCAGCATTCACTGCACCGTCAGGCTCTCCCCAGCATACACTGCACCGTCAGCCTCTCCCCCAGCATTCACTGTACCATCAAGGTCTCTCCCAGCATACACTGCACCGTCAGGCTCTCCCCCAGCATTTACTGCACCACCAGACTCTCCCCCAGCAATCACTGCACCATCAGGCTCCCCCCCAGCATTCACTGCACCGTCAGGCTCCCCCCCCCAGCATACACTGCACCGTCAGGCTCTCCCCCAGCATACACTGCACCGTCAGGCTCTCCCCCAGCATGCACTGCACCGTCAGGCTCTCCCCCAGCATGCACTGCACCGTCAGGCTCTCCCCCAGCATACACTGCACCGTCAGGCTCTCCCCCAGCATACACTGCACCATCAGACTCTCCCCCAGCATGCACTGCACCATCAGCCTCTCCCCCAGCATGCACTGCACCGTCAGGCTCTCCCCCAGCATTCACTGCACCGTCAGGCTCTCCCCCAGCATACACTGCACCGTCAGGCTCTCCCCCAGCATGCACTGCACTGTCAGCCTCTCCCCCAGCATACACTGCACCGTCAGGCTTTCCCCCAGCATACACTGCACCGTCAGGCTCTCCCCCAGCATACACTGCATCGTCAGGCTCTCCCCCAGCATGCACTGCACCGTCAGGCTCTCCCCCAGCATGCACTGCACCGTCAGGCTCTCCCCCAGCATGCACTGCACCGTCAGGCTCTCCCCAGCATACACTGCACCGTCAGGCTCTCCCCCAGCATACACTGCACCATCAGGCTCTCCCCCAGCATACACTGCACCGTCAGGCTCTCCCCCAGCATTTACTGCACCGTCAGGCTCTCCCCCAGCATACACTGCACCGTCAGGCTCTCCCCCAGCATACACTGCACCGTCAGGCTCTCCCCCAGCATACACTGCACCGTCAGGCTCTCCCCCAGCATACACTGCACCGTCAGGCTCTCCCCCAGCATACACTGCACCGTCAGGCTCTCCCCCAGCTTTCAGCCATTTAAACGCTCCCTGAAAACTCACCTTTTCACGGACGCCTTCGCACCTTACCTCCAACATCCAACCCTATTGGGGGCTGCTGTGCGGCTGTACCAAACCCCACGCCAATACCCCATAACCCCCTCACTGCCAAACCTTAATGGGATCAGCTGTGTGCGGCCGGACCATACTCCACCCTGATCTATACTCCATCCCACAACGAGCAGCCACTTTACCTTTTGTTCCAACATTGCCCCTTATTCCCCCTAGAGTGTAAGCTCTCCGGACCAGCGCTCTCGTTACTTCTTGCGTCTGTTTGCACTTTTTTGTCCCTATTTGGCATGTCCTTCAGTTTGTGATATACACAGCTCTGCGCCCTCCTTGTACTGCGCAGCGGCGTACGTTTGATGCCTTATTATCGGAATAATTCATTGCAAATGTGGGGTCTTATGCCGAGTGCAAAAAAATAGAACGGCGTGATTTAAGAATACAGGAAATCGACCAATTCCCTTTCCCACTTCGTCTACTAAACTGCGGTAAAAAAAACGCTCACAACAGTCAACCTGGCGGTAACCTCAAACAAATGCTCAAAGATGTGCGCTCACAAACCGCGCAAAGGGAGGTGTGCGCAGCGTGTAGTCACATCTCAGAAAGAAAGAAGATCCGGCGCCACTGCGAGTGACAAACATCCAGGCCATTTCCGGGCAAGTTGAAAAAACTTTATTGGAACATCACACACACACAAGGCTACACCACGATCTCCGCCTCGTCTTGGAGACTCTAGCTAGTGTAAGGCGACATAATATATATGTTTCTCCCCCTTTAATATATGCATCAGTACAATCCACACAATTATAAGTCATTGGCTAATTTGCCGATCGATCCGTTCTCCTGTGATCGATTGGCGAATATTCGGCTGGGGGGGTTCACTAAATGGCTGTCAGTGCAGCGGAAGAGGACCCAAGATGCAAAGTTCTGTGGGGAAGATCATGTGACCAGGCAGTCGCTAGGTACAATTGGTGCACTGCTAGAGAGAGGGCAGGGCTCAAAAAGGGTATGTGCCAGAGCCTGTTTCGGAAGAGGAAGGGGGTGCGAGTTTGTAAATGGTTGCTATAGAAACAAAAAATGCTTGTTACATTATAATACATAAAAATGTAATTCAGAGATTTTTTTATTTTTTATTCTACAACTATTTTCTCATAGTACAGAACTGATATATATATATATATATATATATATATATATATATATATATATATATATATACACACTGTATAAAAACAACCTACACATATAGGATATTGCTTGGTCTACAGCTTTAAGAGGCACGTTGCACAGGGGAATCCCGCTAAATTTCCTTTTATTTGTACATTTGTCCCTGGTGGTTGCAGCGGTTCAGCTCCGGCACTGCAGCAAAGCATTCTGGGCCGTGACTTCCCCCTGCTCAGCAGTTGTCAATCACCGCAGGGCAAGTTTCCTATTTTAAACAAAGAGGGCAAACCTGAAGAAATCGCCTAAAACGATCAAAAGGTTTAAAAGTGTAAAAAAATCTAAAAACGAGAATGAAATGGTATAAATTAATAAAAAGAAGATTTTTATATGAAGATCTCCCCCTTCTATTACATATTATATCATTTATATTTAACATATAGTGAATACATTTACTGTATATGGAAGGCAATAAGAAATACATTCCTTTGACTAGAAATCTCTTTGTGTTACCTGTTTTCTATCCAGTTCTTGTTCTTATGCGTACACTTGTGTATATGCCATATTGTGATTTTAACGATGGATTATTGATGATTTAAGAGCTGTAGAGTTTATTCTTGGGAAATTATTTTGAAATCTGTTCATATCACTTTTATTGTATTTACAAACACTTTATTATATGGTTTATTCAAAGCCACTGGTAGAGACGGAGTCCTCCGTATCTCATTTATCTATATGATTAATTCATTGTCATGGCAACGCGGCAGCACCCACACTGACGGGTTGCGGTGGGAGATGCTGGGAGGATGTGGGAAAGATGTCACAGAGACGCCGCCGCTGAAGGTAAGCGCGAGATTTAAAAATGTGGTCTCCGGGTCGGCCTTCAGTAGAAGGCGGCAACCCCGTGTGTATATCAGGCTTGTTTATATAAGGCTGTACAGTGTATATATAAGGCTGTGTGTGTGTATATATAAGGCTGTGTGTGTGTATATAAGGCTGTGTGTGTGTATATAAGGCTGTGTGTGTGTATATAAGGCTGTGTGTGTATATAAGGCTGTGTGTGTGTGTGTGTATAAGGCAGTGTGTGTGTGTGTGTGTGTGTGTGTGCGTGTGTATATAAGGCTGTGTGTGTGTGTGTGTATATAAGGCTGTGTGTGTGTGTGTATATAAGGCTGTGTGTGTGTGTATATAAGGCTGTGTGTGTGTGTGTGTGTGTGTGTGTGTGTGTGTGTATATAAGGCTGTGTGTGTGTGTGTATATAAGGGTGTGTGTGTATATAAGGCTGTGTGTGTGTGTATATAAGGCTGTGTGTGTGTGTATATAAGGCTGTGTGTGTATATAAGGCTGTGTGTGTGTGTGTGTGTGTGTGTGTATAAGGCAGTGTGTGTGTGTGTGTGTGTGTGTATATAAGGCTGTGTGTGTGTGTGTGTGTATATAAGGCTGTGTGTGTGTGTGTATATAAGGCTGTGTGTGTGTATATAAGGCTGTGTGTGTGTGTGTATATAAGGCTGTGTGTGTGTGTGTATATAAGGGTGTGTGTGTATATAAGGCTGTGTGTGTGTGTATATAAGGCTGTGTGTGTGTATATAAGGCTGTGTGTGTATATAAGGCTGTGTGTGTGTATATAAGGCTGTGTGTGTATAAGGCTACGCGGTGTACATATGGCTAGGCTGTGTATATCAGGCTGTGTGTGTGCATAAGACTGTATATATAAGTCAGTGTGTGTATATGGCTGTGCTTTATGTATATAAGGCTGAGCGTGTATAAGGCTGTGTGTGCATATGGCTATGTGTGTATATAAGGCTGCGTGTATATAAGGCTGTGTGTATATAAGGCTGCGTGTATATAAGGCTGTGTGTATATAAGGCTGTGTGTATATAAGGCTGCGTGTACAAGCCCAGCTCACCGGTTAATAACTCCATCTTTCTTTGTATGAATAATTTTCGGTGCACAGAAATACATTTGTTATGTTACCTACAGCTCCAAATCATTTCTTCAGCTGTAAATTATTTAAAGTGCTCATTTATCATTTGATGTAATCTTAACACAGTATCATAAGTAATGAATTGCAATGTGCAATCCTGAGGGATCGTCTATAATCTGACATAAAGATATCACATAATCATTCCGGTATCTGTGATTACACAATATTTCTTCATGGTTACTCATGAAAATTGTAAGTACATTGTTTGACTCGATCTCTATGTATGGTTGTGTGTAGTTAGGTGTGTGTGTGTGTGTGTGTATGTATGTAGTTAGATGTGTGAGTGTATGGTTAGATGTATGTGTGTGGGGTATTAGATATGTGTATATGGTATGGTTAGATGTGTGTGTGTGTGTTTGCTGTTCGGTGTGTGTGGTTAGGTGTGTGTATTTGAGACTATATATGTGTGTGGTTAGATGTGTGTGTGTGTGTGTGTGTGTGTGTGGTCAGATGTGTGTGTATGTTTAGATGTGTGTGGGTGGGTGGTTAGGTGTGTGTGGTTAGATGTGTGTGTATGTGTGGTTAGATGTGTGGATGTGTAGTGCAGTGTGAGTGTGTGGTTAGATGTGTGTGGGTGTGTGATTAGATGTGTGTGTGTGTGTGTGTGTGTGTGTGTGTGGATGTGTAGTGCAGTGTGAGTGTGTGGTTAGATGTGTGTGGGTGTGTGATTAGATGTGTAGTGCGGTGTGAGTGTGTGGTTAGATGTGTGTGTGGATGTGTGTGGATGTGTAGTGCGGTGTGAGTGTGTGGTTAGATGTGTGTGGGTGTGTGATTAGATGTGTAGTGCGGTGTGAGTGTGTGGTTAGATGTGTGTGGGTGTGTGATTAGATGTGTAGTGCGGTGTGAGTGTGTGGTTAGATGTGTGTGGGTGTGTGATTAGATGTGTAGTGCGGTGTGAGTGTGTGGTTAGATGTGTGTGGGTGTGTGATTAGATGTGTAGTGCGGTGTGAGTGTGTGGTTAGATGTGTGTGGGTGTGTGATTAGATGTGTATGTGGATGTGTAGTGCGGTGTGAGTGTGTGGTTAGATGGGTGTGTGGTTAGATGGGTGTGTGTGTGCGTGTGCGTGTGTGTGTGTGTGTGTCTGTCTGTGTGTGTGTGTGTGTGTGTGTGTAGTTTATAAAGAGCTCTTCTTAATCACTTTAGGATTGAAGTTCTCCGTTCCCTGCTCCCAACACGTCCGTCTTCCCTGCAAAGTGACTGATGATCCCAATCATCTTGACTCAGAAAATATAATTTAGTCAGCAATTAATGTCACTTGCCCCAGCTCTGGGCACTGGGGGACTCCGGGATGGAGTGTCTGTTACAGGATCTTGTAATGAACCCATCTCCTGCTAATGGGAGGCTTTATCTCAAAGTTATTTATGGAGTCTGGGGAGAAATGTAAAAAGTCCAGATATGTTCCTGCCTCCTGCACTGGGAGGGGGAGAGGATTGTGTGCATGGTCCTGGAAGCTTGCACTCGTTTCATCCACTAGTTAGCCATTAAATGTATCACTTCTAACTTACTTGTGTTCAGAGTGTATCAGTGGAAGAGTGTGTGTTTGTGGGAGTGTGTGTGTCTGTGGGAGTGTGAGTGTCTCTGGGAGAGTATGTGTGTGTGTGTGTGTGTGGTAGAGTATGTGTGTCTGTGGAGAGTGTGTGTGTCTGTGGGAGTGCATGTGTGTGTCTGTGGGAGTGCATGTGTGTGTCTGTGGGAGTGCATGTGTGTGTCTGTGGGAGTGCATGTGTGTGTCTGTGGGAGTGCATGTGTGTGTCTGTGGGAGTGCGTGTGTGTCTGGGAGTGCGCGTGTGTCTGTGGGAGTGCGCGTGTGTCTGTGGGAGTGCGTGTTTGCCTGTGGGAGTGCGTGTTTGCCTGTGGGAGTGCGTGTTTGCCTGTGGGAGTGCGTGTGTGTCTGTGAGAGTGCGTGTGTCTGTGAGAGTGCGCGTGTGTCTGTGAGAGTGCGCGTGTGTCTGTGAGAGTGCGCGTGTGTCTGTGAGAGTGCGCGTGTGTCTGTGAGAGTGCGCGTGTGTCTGTGAGAGTGCGCGTGTGTCTGTGAGAGTGCGCGTGTGTCTGTGAGAGTGCGCGTGTGTCTGTGAGAGTGCGCGTGTGTCTGTGAGAGTGCGCGTGTCTGTGGGAGTGCGTGTGTGCCTGTGAGAATGCGTGTGTCTGTGGGAGTGCGTGTGTGCCTGTGAGAGTGCGTGTGTGTCTGTGGGAGTGTGTGTGTGTCTGTGAGAATGCGTGTGTCTGTGGGAGTGCGTGTGTGCCTGTGAGAATGCGTGTGTCTGTGGGAGTGCGTGTGTGCCTGTGAGAATGCGTGTGTCTGTGGGAGTGCGTGTGTGCCTGTGAGAGTGCGTGTGTGTCTGTGGGAGTGTGTGTGTGTCTGTGAGAATGCGTGTGTCTGTGGGAGTGTGTGTGTGTCTGTGAGAGTGCGTGTGTGTCTGTGGGAGTGCGTGTGTGTGTGAGAATGCGTGTGTCTGTGAGAGTGCGTGTGTGTGTGAGAATGTGTGTGTCTGTGAGAGTGCGTGTGTCTGTGAGAGTGTGTATGTGGAAGTGTGTGCATAGCCTTTTTCTCGTATGTAACACAGTGGGAGGGTTGGGCTGAATTGCCCAGTTTTGCGGAGGCAGAATAATTATATTCACTATATTTTTCATGACTGGAGCGAACAATGTGGCTCGCCGCCCAACGGGGGCGCCGACATTAATAATGGGGACTGTTCTGGCCCAAGCACACCCTGAGAGAGGCACAGGGTCAGGCAGGGTAACTCAATCCCATATATTAAGCAAGGGAACCTTCTTACTGGCTGAAGTGTTTATTTTGGGCAACAACATACAAATAAAAAGGGGGAAAGTACCGAGGGAACACTGGGACGTGAGAGCGATGGAGGGGAAGGGGAGCGATGGAGGGGAAGGGGAGCGATGGAGGGGAAGGGGAGCGATGGAGGGGAAGGGGAGCGATGGAGGGGAAGGGGAGCGATGGAGGGGAAGGGGAGCGATGGAGGGGAAGGGGAGCGATGGAGGGGAAGGGGAGCGATGGAGGGGAAGGGGAGCGATGGAGGGGAAGGGGAGCTATGAGGGCAGTGGGATAAATGCAGGATATAGGGATAGGTAAAAAACTGTAACTTTGCCAGGATAGGAGAGATGGCGGCTCGGGATGGCTGCTGGTACTAAAAGTCAGCATGCTGGTCTGAGCTGATGGGAAATTAACTGGGACAATACCACCTGGCAAGGGGAAGGGGAGCAGTACAAAGTAGTGGGCGCTAACTGCACGGTTGGGCCTGGGTACAGTCCCAAGAAGAGATTAGCAAGCTGGAGGCGCTGATTGTGTGGTCGGGCCGGCTCTGTCCAAATCAAGATGGGGGATATCTGTGCGTCATCTGTGCAGTTGGGCCTAAGATGCTTTGGGGGGGGGGGGGGCAGAGGAGGGAGGCCAAATGAAATATGACTGTTGAGGATCTCCCAACCCATAGTCATTTTGGGGGCGGGAGTGCAGCCGAAAGATGGCTGGTGAAGATCTCCCCCCATGGTATTCGTGTGAGGGTAATGCTGTGAATCTGTGCCCGTGGGGCAGTCAATGTTTTAACGTATGCTGTTAAAATATAGAGGTGACCTTTTCCTTCCACTTAACAAACGTGCGGTCTCATTTATTCCGGTTGTTTACATGCTGGTGAGAAGAGTCGGGGCATTAAAGCCTTCCCGGCTGGGGTCACATTCTTACCCAAGATAACTTGTTGGCTCCTAAATCTTTGGAAGAACTTGGGTGAGGACAAGGTCCTCACCTGACCATATCCTTCATGTCTACATCTCATCTCCTCTACTATCCCTACTTATAAACCTCCAGTGACTTCTCTCATGGATCAAAGTGAGGACAATGTCCTCACCTGACCATATCAGTCATGTCTACATCTCATCTCCTCTACTATCCCTACTAATAAACCTCCAGTGACTTCTCTCATGGATCAAAGTGAGGACAATGTCCTCACCTGACCATATCCTTCATGTCTACATCTCATCTCCTCTACTATCCCTACTAATAAACCTCCAGTGACTTCTCTCATGGATCAAAGTGAGGACAATGTCCTCACCTGACCATATCCTTCATGTCTACATCTCATCTCCTCTACTATCCCCACTAATAAACCTCCAGTGACTTCTCTCATGGATGAACATCTATCTCCTCATCCAACACAAACGAGGCCTCATCCTTGGGGCCACCACGATCGCCTCTTCTGGTACGGCACCTCTCCTTTCCCTTATCCTATCCGCCAACAACATCCCGTTTCCCTAGCTACTTCTGGTTTCTGAATGCGTCTATCTTTCTCCCCTGTCCTCTTATGGGCTGAACCTTCTGCCATTAGCTCCTTCAGGTTGATATAAATGAGTGGGATTCCCTGTGAGCTCTGCAGGGGCAAAGGACGGTAAAATAACTCAGGTGTTCCTAGCTCAGCTCTTGGAACAGACAAAAGGCACGATTAAAGTACAATCTTATTATAAGTAGGTCAAGTACTGTATCTTCCAGACGGCGAACCAGAGACTAAAGAGCAGTTGTTTTATTTTATAGGAAGGTTTTCTTACTTAAACTTGTATTATAAGCTGCGTTTATTACAAACTGCTCACACGCCCAACAATTTCCTTTCCGAAAGAAAAACAGTAGCTGAATCCATGGCCCTTCAATTACCATTTTTCTTTAGCAGATAGCAGTATGAAAATTGAACCATATACATATAGGAATATAGCATTTTAGGTTTAAAAATGAATAAATAACTGATAGTTGCCCATCACATTCACACTTCAGTTTATGCGCAGTTACAGTAAGTACCAGTAATATCCGCGCTTGATACATTTATATACGAACTGTCATTTTAATGATTCATCGTTTGAAAACCCCAGTCACCCATTTCAATGTTGATCATGTCAGTATGATTTCAGTTTCAAGATCATTTCTCAATGAAACATATTTAATCCGCGCCTTCACATATTTGCGTCCCGTTAACAAGATGCAGTAACGTCACCCTATATATTCATGTTTTTGCATCCACGCTGTCCAGGCATTTCCCTGCCGATTCTTCCTGCGAGCATTTGATTGCTTTTGCATTTCTGCCTTTTTACCATTTCCCGTTTCTACTTGAAGGTTTGAATCTCTAGTGCCCAATATTCAGACTATGCATATTGATAGGAGGCCCCTTCCGTCTTGGTGGCTGTGTGCATATCGCACAGACACGAGTCGGCTTTACCCACTCAGAGAAATGTAGAGCCAGCTGAATTTGAGAAGAATAAGGAACGAGATGAACTTCGCAGAAGGAATCGGAGCTTTGAGCTCTTCTCTTTTTTTCTATCCTACTTTTTTTTAGTTCAGTTTTGCTTTGTTGTAGCTTTTCCCTTCATTTTGTATTGTATGTCTTTATTTATATAGCGCCATTAATGTACATAGCGCTTCACAGCAGTAATACATGGGGTAATCAAATAAATAACAGATAATATAAATAACAGATCATGGGAATAAGTGCTTTAGACATAAAAGTAACATTAAGGAAGAGGAGTCCCTGCCCCGAGGAGCTTACACTCTAATTGGTAGGTAGGGAGAACGTACAGAGACAGTATGAGGGAGTTCTGGTAAGTGTGTCTGCAGTGGATCAAGCTTTATGTATCAGGTGTATAGTATCACCCACAGTGCTATTCAGATGCTTCTTTAAGCAAGTGTGTCTTAAGGTGGGTCTTAAAGGTGGATAGAGAGGGTGCTAGTCGGGTATTGAGGGGAAGGGCATTCCAGAGGTGTGGGGCAGTCAGTGAGAAAGTTTTAAGGCAGGAGAGGGCTTTTGATACAAAGGGGGTAGAATTTGAATCATTGTACCAGTGTATTTGATATATAAGTCTGCGGGATATCTATATGGCTGTCATAATGGCCACATTTTTGTAGAATTATGACAGACATACAAGCGAGAGTGAAAAGAAAATAAGGTGCGCAACTACTGGTAAAATAACGTGATAAAATGTGATTAGATAAAATAACGTGACCTTAATTTGAGCGTCTGCAGCTGCGATGGAGGGGGGGCTCAGGGTACAAGCGAGACATTGATATCCCGCAGACTAATACAGTCTCCCCTATTTTTCCACAGCGAGTGCATCTATTAGGGAATCTTTTTTGACCCTTTGGGGGGATCATATTTTTGTGTGTATATACCAGTGTATTTGACTCCTTTTTTTAAAATCTTCCTCCATTTTTTTTCCTTTTCTCATTCCCAGTTTTTCTTCAGCGCGGACGGAGCTCGGCAGAAGTAACCCGCCGTGTGAGCTGAAAAGACAACATATTGGAAGGAGATTAGCGAAAGAAACGGCAGGATATGTTATCAGGAAGGATGAGTCACCAAACGGTTTTTTTTCTCTCTCTCGTTCATAGCACAAATGTCTGATTTTAGTTCCGTATACCCTATAAGAAGTGACACATTTTCCCATAATCTGTGTTATATTGTCGTCATTGTCAAGCTCCCCCCCCCCCCCCCCCCACCACCACCCACCCCCTAACTGGCCCATGGAAGGCTGCCCGCCTCATTGTCTGTCAACGCTTTGGAGACTTACACTCCCTCCGCAGGCTTCCTGGCCCTTATTTCATCCGCATTACTTGATGGATGACTCGGGAAAGACATGGTCGGCTATGGCCCAATGGAAGAGGAGGCCATTATTATCTGCTTTAGCGCCTGAAGCTCAAAACGCTGGGAGGCGACCAAAGTGGGTTGATATGAAGAGCGTGAGAAAAAAAGGCGTCAACTATGAATTTCCTCTGTCGATTTTTAAGGAATCAGACAATTACAGAAATTTAATGCCAGAGGTGCGGTCACAGGTCAAGTGTGTTACATTTGTGTGCGTCACTTTGTACTGTCCAGGAGACAGACCCGCTAGGCACAGGTGGAGAGTATAGACCGACCCGTTCCTAGGATCTAGATCTTGAATCAGTAAGAATAGTGGGGTCCGGTTTCCGGGGTTAAGGCAGGATGCAGTGGCTGAGCAGAGGTCACAGTACCGTGGTCAGGGCAGGACTGAGGCAGAATGGTCGTGGTCACAGTTCCAGGATCAGGGCGGGAGAGAGGCAAAATGGTTGTGGTCACAGTTCCAGGATCAGAGCCGCACTGCCTCTATCGTCATCAACAATATCACCTAGACCTCTGTGTTACCTTTGCTTGAAGACCAGTCACTTTCCTCTTCGGAGCTAACACACGCCTGAATCCTACTTACACCACGTGAGTAGGCTTACATATGGTTTTCAATTCACCATTCATTACACTACTGTGTTGCACTATATTTTTATTGTTTTTTTTTTTATTGGTAAGGATCAAATAGGGTCTGTGGTTTGATAACAGATCGGGCAGACACAGCGGGTCACGTGGTTCTTTTATGCCATCAAATTCTCTGCTTCCCACTTTATAGATCTACTTTTCAGACTAGCAATATCTGATCCCTTCGTGGCTGGAGGAGGATCACGTCACATCGCACAGGCAGAGAGAGGACACCATGGACTGACCGAGCGGGACACCGTGTGCAAGAAGTACTTCTTTAGCAAGTACAGCATTTAGCAGATGTCATAGTACTCTATATACTGAAGCCTGGGGTCATATACAGCATTCTATACATAGCTGTCTATATAGTGTGGAGTTTTCTTTGCTTGGGGATGAGGAGGAGCGCAGGAAAATACCGTGGTATATAGAAATAAAAAAATATATATATAGTGCAGACTGTAATTACTGCTTTGGTTCTTTATGTATCAACAAGAATGAAACTCACAAAAATCGCTGTAAATTGTCACATGTCAGAGATCCTTCTCTCTCTGGCTGGAGCCCTTTAAACCTCAGATATCAGGATAGCCCTCAGTGGGTGGATGCGGTATGTAAATAAAGGAAAACCACAATAGTGCATACTGTTTGAGCTAAATGTAATACATATTCATCACAAATGATAAGGAAACTCACATTTTCCATAAAATAAACGGATGGTGGAGAGAACCGCTGGTAGAAGGAAAGGACAGTTTGAAGCTGCTTCGCAGTGCTTCACTCGCTCCTCGCCGCGGGCTTCCGAATGCGTCACTGCCGTCGTGTCACTTCCGCTTTCGCGTCACAGCTAAGGGCGGGAGGCCAAACTGGATCTGGTATCAGCAATAGTTTTGCCAGTCCTTCTAAGCGTGGGTTCCCTCATTCAACTCTACGCGTTTCGCAAACTGCTTCGTCAGGAGTATGATTTCATGGGAGTACCTTTGTGCTATATATAGGCCCCTCAATTAGAGAATGAAAAAATATATATATTACTTAAAGCCCCTCAGCGCTCGCACATAGCGCGAGGTCCAAAACCCATTAGTAGTTTCATTATCACATCAAATACAATACATGAATCTTTATTAAATGCTAAACACAAATATAATTTAATTTAAAAAGCATTATATACGCTTTTAAATGCTTTTTAAATAAAATTATATTTGTGTTTAGCATTTAATAAACTATTGCTGATACCAGATCCAGTTTGGCCTCCCGCCCTTAGCTGTGACGCGAAAGCGGAAGTGACGGCAGTAACGCATGCGGAAGCCCGCGGCGAGGAGCGAGTGAAACACTAGGAAGCAGCTTCAAACTGTCCTCCCTATCTACCAGCGGTTCTCTCCACCATCCGTTTATTTTATGGAAAATGTGAGTTTCCTTATCATTTGTGATGAATATGTATTACATTTAGTTCAAACAGTATGCACTATTGTGGTTTTCCTTTATTTACATACCGCATCCACCCACTGAGGGATATCCTGATATCTGAGGTTTAAAGGGCTCCAGTCAGAGAGAGAAGGATCTCTGACATGTGACAATTTACAGCGATTTTTGTGAGTTTCATTCTTGTTGATACATAAAGAACCAAAGCAGTAATTACAGTCTGCACTATATATATATTTTTTCTTTTCTATATACCACGGTATCTTCCTCCGCTCCTCCTCATCCCCAAGCAAAGAAAACTCCATATCCTGGGACTTGGAGCTGTCCCACCAGAGGAAGTTGAGCTGCGATTTACACTTTTTATTTGCAATTCACTATTTTGGTGTAAGGTGTATTTGTGTATATTCTGTGTTTCACTTATAACACTATTTTACTTATTATCACTTGGGAAGCGCCCAGTCCATCCACTCCCCCCTCCCCCCATTATCACATATATAGTGTGGAGCCATACATAGCACTCTATACATTGCTCTATAAGCTCTATAAGCATACCACTGCCGATTAGCTTTGTCTGTAGCAAAGAACTTCAGTACATTTCATGCTATAAGCTTTAATGCTTTAAAGCAGTGGTGTTCAACCTTATTTTGGTTAAGGAGCCCTCTAATGATATTGCGAAATTCTGCGGAACCCCAACCCTCTCTAATAGCGCGTCTGAGATCAGATGCATTGTAAGGAACCCCAACCCTCTCTAATAGCGCGTCTGAGATCAGATGCATTGTAAGGAACCCCAACCCTCTCTAATAGCGCGTCTGAGATCAGATGCTTTGTAAGGAACCTCAACCCTCTCTAATAGCGCGTCTGGGATCAGATGCATTGTAAGGGACCCCGACCCTCTCTAACAGCGCGTCTGAGATCAGATGCATTGTAAGTAGCCCCGACCCTCTCTAACAGCGCGTCTGAGATCAGATGCATTGTAAGGAACCCCAACCCTCTCTAATAGCGCGTCTGAGATCAGATGCTTTGTAAGGAACCTCAACCCTCTCTAATAGCGCGTCTGGGATCAGATGCATTGTAAGGGACCCCGACCCTCTCTAACAGCGCGTCTGAGATCAGATGCATTGTAAGGAACCCCAACCCTCTCTAATAGCGCGTCTGAGATCAGATGCATTGTAAGGAACCCCAACCCTCTCTAATAGCGCATCTGCGATCAGATGCATTGTAAGGAACCCCAACCCTCTCTAATAGCGCGTCTGAGATCAGATGCATTGTAAGGAACCCCGACCCTCTCTATAGCGCGTCTGAGATCAGATACATTGTAAGGAACCCCAACCCTCTCTAATAGCGCGTCTGAGATCAGATGCATTGTAAGGAACCCTAACCCTCTCTAATAGCGCGTCTGAGATCAGATGCATTGTAAGGAACCCCAACCCTCTCTAATAGCGCGTCTGAGATCAGATGCATTGTAAGGAACCCCAACCCTCTCTAATTGCGCGTCTGAGATCAGATGCATTGTAAGGAACCCCAACCCTCTCTAATAGCGCATCTGCGATCAGATGCATTGTAAGGAACCCCAACCCTCTCTAATAGCGCGTCTGAGATCAGATGCATTGTAAGGAACCCCGACCCTCTCTATAGCGCGTCTGAGATCAGATACATTGTAAGGAACCCCAACCCTCTCTAATAGCGCGTCTGAGATCAGATGCATTGTAAGGAACCCCGACCCTCTCTAATAGCGCGTCTGAGATCAGATGCATTGTAAGGAACCCCAACCCTCTCTAATAGCGCGTCTGAGATCAGATGCAGTGTAAGGAACCCCAACCCTCTCTAATAGCGCGTCTGAGATCAGATGCATTGTAAATTCTTCTCTATTTAGTACTATTTTCAAATGACCTGTAAATTGCAGGGAACCCTTTAGGGGTGCCCGGGGAACCCTTTAGGGACGCCCGGGGAACCCGAGGATTCCTAGGAACCCTGGTTGAAAAACACTGGTGTGGTGTGTACAGAGATTGGATGGAAAGACACATGCTTCCAGAAGCGGACACAACGTGACTTTTCTTTAAAAGTAAAAAAAACCTCCACCTTTCCCCACCTAAAAACCTCCACCTTTCCCCACCTAAAAACCTCCACCTTTCCCCACCTAAAAACCTCCACCTTTCCCCACCTAAAAACCTCCACCTTTCTGTATGGTCAGGAAACCAACGAGAAAACACTGCTTACCGCAGCATCGTGCAAAGAGATCTCCACCAAGCAGCATTTAACTGCATTTTCCTTAGTAACAGCCAGGAAGCCTGGGATCCCGCACGGGGTCTTGAAGTGAGTTGGTAAATGATTTCAATAACCAGTTAGATGACAAAACATGAGATGTCGGGATAATTACATAGTATAAAAACCCTTCCTGCGTTTCCATTATTTTTTTGTTTTTAAACCATGTAAACAGTTTAACCTTTAAAACCACGCACAATGACACAATGTTACTTAAATCTAAGCCTTGCGGGAAAAGGGAAGGGTGCAGACGCAGGAATGTTCAAAAGAACGACAAATCTTTACCCCCCCCCCCCGGTATAATTCTAGTAGTAGTGGCCCTCCCTGCAGACGCACTTACCAGAATTCCCTCCTACTGTCTCTGTATGTCCTCCCTACCCACCAATTAGATTGTAAGCTCTTTGGAGCAGGGACTCCTTTTCCTAAATGTTACTTTTATGTCTGAAGCACTTCTTCCCATGATCTGTTATTTGTATTATTTGTTATTTATATGATTGTCCCGCGTATTACTGCTGTGAAGCGCTATGTACATTAATGGTAAAGACATACATACAGTACATACATAGTAGCATATATATATATATATATATATATAGAGAGAGAGAGAGAGAGAGATATTATATTAACCCTATGTACATATGAGTACAGTACCACTTGCATGAAGACAGCTGTCACTCACATGGCTGAATTACTGCATTGTCATGGAGTGAAGCTGTGTGTCTTTATGACCTTGGAGGTCCCTCTGAGTGGCTAATTAGTCCTTGAGATATATGTATTTAAACAAATTAGCTCGAGTACCAAGTGTTTCCTTTTTTTAATTGAATTCACTGACAGTCTTCACGGTATTAAAATGAATTAGTATACATATAGCTCAGGAATACAGTGCAGAGTAACGATACACACATCAGGAATACATTGCAGAGTAACGATACACACATCAGGAATACAGTGCAGAGTAACGATACACACATCAGGAATCCAGTGCAGAGTAACGATACACACATCAGGAATACAGTGCAGAGTAAAGATACACACATCAGGAATACAGTGCAGAGTAAAGATACACACATCAGGAATCCAGTGCAGAGTAACGATACACACATCAGGAATACAGTGCAGAGTAACGATACACACATCAGGATTACAGTGCAGTGTAACGATACACACATCAGGAATGCAGTGCAGAGTAACGATACACACATCAGGAATGCAGTGCAGAGTAACGATACACACATCAGGAATGCAGTGCAGTGTAACGATACACACATCAGGAATGCAGTGCAGAGTAACGATACACACATCAGGAATGCAGTGCAGAGTAACGATACACACATCAGGAATACAGTGCAGTGTAACGATACACACATCAGGAATACAGTGCAGAGTAACGATACACACATCAGGATTACAGTGCAGTGTAACGATACACACATCAGGAATACAGTGCAGAGTAACGATACACACATCAGGATTACAGTGCAGTGTAACGATACACACATCAGGAATACAGTGCAGTGTAACGATACACACATCAGGAATACAGTGCAGAGTAACGATACACACATCAGGATTACAGTGCAGTGTAACGATACACACATCAGGAATACAGTGCAGAGTAACGATACACACATCAGGATTACAGTGCAGTGTAACGATACACACATCAGGAATACAGTGCAGAGTAACGATACACACATCAGGAATACAGTGCAGTGTAACGATACACACATCAGGATTACAGTGCAGTGTAATGATACACACATCAGGATTACAGTGCAGTGTAATGATACACACATCAGGAATACAGTGCAGTGTAACGATACACACATCAGGAATACATTGCAGTGTAATGATACACACATCAGGAATACAGTGCAGTGTAATGATAAACACATCAGGAATACAGTGCAGAGTAACGATACACACATCAGGAATACAGTGCAGAGTAACGATACACACATCAGGAATACAGTGCAGAGTAACGATACACACATCAGGAATACAGTGCAGAGTAACGATACACACATCAGGAATACAGTGCAGAGTAATGATACATACATCAGGATTACAGTGCAGAGTAAAGATACACACATCAGGAATACAGTGCAGAGCAACGATACACACATCAGGAATACAGTGCAGAGTAACGATACACACATCAGGAATACAGTGCAGTGTAACGATACACACATCAGGAATACAGTGCAGAGTAACGATAGTCACATCAGGAATACAGTGCAGTGTAACGATACACACATAAGGAATACAGTGCAGAGTAACGATACACACATCAGGAATACAGTGCAGTGTAACGATACATACATCAGGATTACAGTAGGAGGAATATAAACTGTAATCAGCCATATACAGGCTCTCAGGTTTCTAGGTGTCCAGTATTGAACGTGACTGTCCTGTATTTGGAAACTCTGTCCACTAAAAAAAATGAGGGGTAATACTGGACAAGTATGTGACCGGTATTACCTCTCTGGATATGTATGTGACCGGTATTACCTCTCTGGACATGTATGTGACCGGTATTACCTCTCTGGACATGTATGTGACCGGTATTACCTCTCTGGACATGTATGTGACCGGTATTACCTCTCTGGACATGTGTGTGACCGGTATTACCTCTCTGAACAAGTATGTGACCGGTATTACCTCTCTGGACATGTATGTGACCGGTATTACCTCTCTGGACATGTGTGTGACTGGTATTACCTATCTGGACATGTATGTGACCGGTATTACCTCTCTGAACAAGTATGTGACCGGTATTACCTCTCTTGACATGTATGTGACCGGTATTACCTCTCTGGACATGTATGTGACCGGTATTACCTCTCTGGACATGTATGTGACCGGTATTACCTCTCTGGACATGTATGTGACCGGTATTACCTCTCTGGATATGTATGTGACCGGTATTACCTCTCTGGACATGTATGTGACCGGTATTACCTCTCTGAACAAGTATGTGACCGGTATTACCTCTCTGGACATGTATGTGACCGATATTACCTCTCTGGACATGTATGTGACCGATATTACCTCTCTGGACATGTATGTGACCGGTATTACCTCTCTGGACATGTATGTGACCGGTATTACCTCTCTGAACAAGTATGTGACCGGTATTACCTCTCTGGACATGTATGTGACCGGTATTACCTCTCTGGACATGTGTGTCCGGTATTACCTCTCTGGACATAGTGACCTGACCGGCTTGGGGGGGGCAGCAGGATTTCCCTGATCAGGAAGAGAGCAGGGCTGGTGCTAGGGGGCTGGGCAGCTTCCTCCATCCTGATTACCCATTACCCAGCAGCAGCCAATCAGGAGGAGGTGTAAGGCACCTGGGGGTGGGGCTACAGAGATGAGGAAACAGCATGGAGCGGATGGTGTGTGTGTCGAGCGCATCGCACCTTTCACCATTGTGTCCAGTATTGTTGGAGAATCAACCTGGCGACCCTACATACTACAATATTACGACTGTGGGTAGGTTTATTGGCTCTGCACGTCCTTAACTGCTGTGCTGAATAGGTTGTGCAATACGACAGGCGGAAGGAGGCGGAAGCTTATAGGATCCCATGTTGAAATGGACAAGAAGCGACTCACTGAGTCCTCATTTGCATGATATTACCCAGAATCCCTGTCTGCTGTGAAAGCATTGTATGCCAAGCGGTAATGGGGAAAGGTAAGGTTGCAGACCTGTCTGAGACGAGCCCCTTTTTCCCCCCCCCGGGTTTAAAGTTTATGGTTATAGTTTGTTTCCCTTAAACGCAAGAACATCTGCTCAAATTACCCCAACATTGTAACTCAGCAAACGTACTGAATAAACAAATAAAGCAGCTAATAAAGGACCAATGCTGAATATTTCCTCATGACATATTGTCAAACAATACAGGTAAACAGCCAGAGAGGGAATAAAAGCCAGAAAGATTAAGGATCCATCACTTTAAACATTCAAATAGCAGCCACTTAAGTGCTGTAAACACTCTGGGCAGCAGGTGTTTCTGTCATAAGTATTAGTGAGAGCCCCTCGTTAAGAAACCTCTCTAATTCCCAGATATCTAAAGGGCGCATAAATCCAGGGAACGCTTAAGATACATTTGTAGTGTCAGAATAAGACCAGTTATGACATTTTTGTAGGAGAGATTTAGTGAGACTATATGGGAGAGAGAGAGAGAATTAAAATGAATGTATAAACAGGACAGGCACTCCAAATCCAATGGCGAAACTTATTCCTCAACGTTTTGGCTGCCAACGGAGCCGTTTATCAAGAGCTCTGTTGGCAGCCGAACCGTTGATGAATACATTTCACCTTTGGATCTTGGAGTGCCTGTCCTGTTTTCTCATATCAGATGTGCTGCCTTGCTGCGACCTGGATGGTCTGTGCACCCTATATGCCACCTGTATCTACGGACATGTGAGTGCCTTGTTTTCTGGACTGATATATATATATATATATATATATATATATATCAGGGAAGTAAGCAAATAAGCAATTAAGAGAAGCAGTGTATAAAAACATTGTCCGCTCCATGCATCACTAAACAAACATGAAGGTACGGCGGCAAGTCTCAAGCCTTACACCAGATGGTTTTAACACAAATGATGAATTCGCGAGCTGGAGAGGGTGTCAGATTCTCAGCTGGCCTCTCGGAATAATTCTGAACAAAGTAAAAGGCACAATTAGCCATTTTAGGGGAGGGGGGGTTGCATGGGAGTCAACCTGAAAGAGAATTATTTAACCATCTCCATGTACGAGTTCTGATTTTTTCTGTGTGTAGGGGTTTTGGGGCTGGCCAGTTTGCCCACGGGTCTCAGACCGCTGACGGTATCATCCTGGGCTTTGGGCAACAGCCTGGCCCGCAATGTTAGGGGCGAGTGGCCGTGTCCAAAACGGCGAGCCTCCGGTGCTGCAGTAGCGATGTGGCTCAGATATGTAATAGAAGGATAAGTGTCGACCGCAAACTTCGGGGTTGTATTACTATGGAATTATTCTGTATAATAGGTGGGATGAGACCAAGATCAACAGGTTCTGGAGTAGCTGAATTAGGCTGCGGCCCCGCTGGCGCTGACCGCGCTCATGCTTGGAGAGCGGTGATGTCATCATCTCTCCAAGCATGAGCGCCGGTGTCCTAGCTATTTCGCAAGCGTGGGGGGGGGGGGGAGGGGGGCGTTGCAGGCAAGCTGAGCGCGGTTCAAAGTCACCTTTTTTGTTTTTTGTTTGTCCGCACTGCGTGAGTGGGGACGTCAACATTTTAATTGCAAGAAGTATCCTCGCCAAGCACCACCCGGTCAGCGCGGTCAGCGGGAGCGTGGCCGCAGCCTTACTCGTCCATCCTCCCATTCATCCGTTCACATTCGTACTCCATGCGCTTCGAGAGAGATAGGCAAATAAGTGAGAAAATACAAGTTTACAGTCACATGTTGTGTTGATACAAAAAGTAAAAGCAATTCGAAAGGTAACAAAAGGCCCTGAGGTTCTGATACACAGATATGTCTAAATTACATGGCGTGGAATCATGGCACATAAGTAGATTCACATCTACATTGTCTAACTTGTTCTCATTACAGGTGAGTTGTCAGACACCGCTCGATACGTGAAGGAAGAGGGACCTTGTGGCACACACTCCGCTTGTTCCTCTGGGAGGAGTTGTTCTCGGCAGACCAGAATGTCCCATCTGTTAAGTTTCATCCCGTCTTCCACACAGTGACGCCGCAGTCTGTTGTCAATTCAACATTCTGCCCGGTTACGTTTCTTCCGTTTCACTTACCAGTCCCTCCGTGGTGGCGAAGGGACCGAGGTCTCCGTTCTGTGGGATTTGGGGCAGGGCGTTGGAGAATATAAAAGTGGGACTTATTGGAAACCGTAGAAAGTAATGAAAAGTTAACACACAAGGTTGTTGTGTGTTCATGTATCGCATGAATAGCCACCCATGGCTTTATTAGCCCCAATGGCACACGCTTGAGTAGTTTGCCACTAGCTTTTTATTGTCACATTGTGTGTTTTCGTTTTCCCACTTCCAGCAATACAGTATTTGGACCAAATTTAGATTCAAAGATTACAGCGCAATATTTTTAATTTGTAGAAAATTATTTATTTATGGGATCGATCACTTACCAAAATACCAATGACCTGGGGCTCTTCACAGAGGGGTTCCTCTTCCTAAACCTAAATGTACCACTAGCCCGTGATCGAACCCTTATAATTCTAACTCTTACATTAACCCTAACACTAAACCTAGTCCTCATAACCTAATACTAAGCCTAACTCTCATAAATATTACCCTAATATACCTAGCCCTCATAACTCAAATCTAATATGCCTAACCCTCATAACCCTAATAACTCAACCCTGATATGACTAACCCTCGAGTCCTAACCCTAATAACTCAACCCTAATATGACTAACCCTCGAGTCCTAACCCTAATAACTCAACCCTAATATGACTAACCCTCGAGTCCTAAACCTAATAACTCAACCCTAATATGACTAACCCTCATACACTAATAATTCAACCCTAATATGCCTAATCCTAATAACTCAACCCTAATATGACTAACCCTCATAACTCAACCCTAATATGACTAACCCTCATACACTAATAACTCAACCCTAATATGCCTAACCCTCATACACTAATAACTCAACCCTAATATGACTAACCCTCATACACTAATAATTCAACCCTAATATGCCTAACCTTCATAACCCAATCCTAATGGTCTTTGGAATTTTGGCAAGTTAATGGTCAACTAGATGAGAAATTCATTAAGCAGTGCACTAATTAACTATGATTAATGTTACCAATACAGGAGCTGCAGCTTGTCCCTTTGCCCTCACGTCTATCCTACCCAGAATCAGTTTGTGGGTGATTAGACAGGTCTGGGATCCAGGTTTGGCCTCCCCGTGCTGTTACCCGCTATCTCGGTTAATCGGCTGGAAGAAGCGGAGCCCGGTGACTTCGGGAATATGAAGCGCTGCTGTCCGCTCTGTGTAAAAACAGAACGTCTCCTGATGCATCCCTCACACGCATCGCCTTTACATTGAGTCACACGCATCGCCTTTACATTGAGTCACACGCATCGCCTTTACATTGAGTCACACGCATCGCCTTTACATTGAGTCACACGCATCGCCTTTACATTGAGTCACACGCATCGCCTTTACATTGAGTCACACGCATCGCCTTTACATTGAGTCACACGCATCGCCTTTACATTGAGTCACACGCATCGCCTTTACATTGAGTCACACGCATCGCCTTTACATTGAGTCACACGCATCGCCTTTACAGTACATTGAGTCACACGCATCGCCTTTACATTGAGTCACACGCATCGCCTTTACATTGAGTCACACGCATCGCCTTTACAGTACATTGAGTCACACGCATCGCCTTTACATTGAGTCACACGCATCGCCTTTACATTGAGTCACACGCATCGCCTTTACATTGAGTCACACGCATCGCCTTTACATTGAGTCACACGCATCGCCTTTACAGTACATTGAGTCACACGCATCGCCTTTACATTGAGTCACACGCATCGCCTTTACATTGAGTCACACGCATCGCCTTTACATTGAGTCACACGCATCGCCTTTACATTGAGTCACACGCATCGCCTTTACATTGAGTCACACGCATCGCCTTTACATTGAGTCACACGCATCGCCTTTACATTGAGTCACACGCATCGCCTTTACATTGAGTCACACGCATCGCCTTTACATTGAGTCACACGCATCGCCTTTACATTGAGTCACACGCATCGCCTTTACATTGAGTCACACGCATCGCCTTTACATTGAGTCACACGCATCGCCTTTACATTGAGTCACACGCATCGCCTTTACATTGAGCCACACGCATCGCCTTTACATTGAGTCACACGCATCGCCTTTACATTGAGTCACACGCATCGCCTTTACATTGAGTCACACGCATCGCCTTTACATTGAGTCACACGCATCGCCTTTACATTGAGTCACACGCATCGCCTTTACATTGAGTCACACGCATCGCCTTTACATTGAGTCACACGCATCGCCTTTACATTGAGTCACATGCCTTGTCTATGGCGCATTAAATGAGGCAGGAAAGCCGGGGGGCTCTCGAAAATATTTGTCCATTTCAGGGTGAAAACCGAACATGAAATACCCCTGCCCACTAACTGTGCGTTTACAAGGTGTGGTTTGGCCCGGGATCATACATTTAAAGGAGTCCAAGTAATATCCTACACGTGTGTTTTTAAATAAATCAGTTCTGTAGTATTACGTCATACTTACTACTTTTTTTCTTTCTTAACTTGAACTCTTAATGCCATTTTGAATGAGTTTTAATACACTGAGCATCTTTTGATTTCTATAGCAGGTTTTAGCCCACCTCACCAGCAGTGCAAGATCTCTGTAACACTTTCCTGTTTGTGATCATTTGTTGCCAATGCTCCCAGCAGTTTGAGCTGCAAACTGTAACAATAGATCATGTTACTTTAGTGATAGAAGAATACATTGTAGCTGCTGAGTTACACAGACTGAAGGACTGATTTGAAACTGAAAGGCAGCCATTAAGTGAACCCTGGGAAGCAGGAAATTTGCTGATCAATCACGGGAGAACGAATCGATCAGCAGCTTAGGGCATTAGTTTTTAATAAAGGTAATAAAAGGCGGCGTGTATTAAACAAAGAAAATATATATTTTAAATCTGCGCCGGCTGCCTCTTTAACCTGAGAAAATGCATCTTTCTGATCCCTGATCAATGCTTTATCTCTGCTCAGTCACATTGTTACCCGCCCTCTCTCACTCAGGGGGTTATATTGGTGTATGTATGGGGGGGGGGGGGGGGGGGTTATATTGGTGTATGTATGGGGGGGTATATTGGTGTATGTATGGGGGGGGTATATTGGTGTATGTATGGGGGGGTATATTGGTGTATGTATGGGGGGGGTATATTGGTGTATGTATGGGGGGGGTATATTGGTGTATGTATGGGGGGGGGTATATTGGTGTATGTATGGGGGGGGGTATATTGGTGTATGTATGGGGGGGGTATATTGGTGTATGTATGTGGGGGTTATATTGGTGTATGTATGGGGGGGTATATTGGTGTATGTATGGGGGGGGGGTATATTGGTGTATGTATGGGGGGCGGTATATTGGTGTATGTATGGGGGGGGGGGTATATTGGTGTATTATTTATTTATTTATTTATAAAAATATTTTACCAGGAAGTAATACATTGAGAGTTACCTCTCGTTTTCAAGTATGTCCTGGGCACTGAGTAAAACAAAATAATACATGGTTACAAATACAGTTACATAAATGAACAAGGTATACATTATATACAAGACATTGCGTGCACAGTTAAAGAAAATATATATTATGAGCGTATGAAACAGTTACAGACCAGATTAAAGTGTGAGACAGCCTTAGATTTGAAAGAACTTATGTTCTTAAGAAAGTATGTATGGGGGGGGGGGGGGGGTATATTGGTGTATGTATGGGGGGGTTATATTGGTGTATGTATGGGGGGGGTATATTGGTGTATGTATGGGGAGGTATATTGGTGTATGTATGGGGGGGTATATTGGTGTATGTATGGGGGGGTTATATTGGTGTATGTATGGGG
>NC_134504.1:6884717-7014438 GCF_040206685.1 Ascaphus truei
CCCATACTCTACTCTTCTATCCACTTCCCTTCTTGTCTTTCACTTCTCATCTCCTCTTTTTTACCATCTCCACTTGCAAATGAGAACATGCCCCTGAATGTTTGGGGGGTTCCTCTCCGGGCTCTCTCCCCTCTCTGGGCTCTCCCCCTCTCCGGGCTCTCTCCCCTCTCCGGGCTCTCTCCCCTCTCTGGGCTCTCCCCCCTCTCCGGGCTCTCTCCCCTCTCCGGGCTCTCTCCCCTCTCCGGGCTCTCCCCCCTCTCGGGGCTCTACCCCCTCTCCGGGCTCTCTCCCCTCTCCGGGCTCTCTCCCCTCTCCGGGCTCTCTCCCCTCTCAGGAAATTTCTCTGAAGGCAAAACATGAAATTACAGAAAAACTCTGTCAACAAAAATGGAAACAATATGTCAAGTGAGAGAGAGGTGTGAGGGAGGAGGAGAGCTGGGGGTGTGAGGGAGAGGAGGGGCGAGAGGGGGGGGGGGAGTGTGAGGGAGGAGGAGAGCTGGGGGGTGTGAGGGAGGAGGAGAGCTGGGGGGGGGTGAGGGAGAGGGGGGGCGAGAGTGGGGTGGAGTGTGAGGGAGGAGGAGAGCTGGGGGGTGTGAGGGAGAGGGGGAAGTGTATGGGGGGGAGTGTGAGGGAAAGGGGGGAAGTGTGAGGGAGAGGGAGGAGTGTGAGGTAGAGGAGGGGAGTGTGAGGAAGAGGGGGGGGAAGTGTGAGGGAGAGGTGGGTAAGTATGAGGGAGAGGGGGGTGTGAGGTAGAGGGGAAGAAGTGTGGGGGTGAAGAGGGAGGTGGAGACGTGTGAGGGATGAGGGAGGAGGAGAGGGTGAAGTGTGAGAAAGGCAGACGAGGAGAGAGGGAGAAGTGTGTGTGAGGGAGCAGGAGGAGAGGGGGGAAGTGAGAGAAAGGGAGACATGAGGAGAGAGGGGAGAGTGTGTGTTTGTGTGAAGATGAGAGAGGGAGAAGTGTGTGTGTGTGGAGAGAGGGGAAAGTGTGTTGGAGGAGGAGAGAGGGGGAAGTGTGAGGGAGGAGAAAGGTGGGAAGTGTGTGTGTGTGTGTGTGTGTGTGTGTGTGTGTGTGTGTGTGTGTGTGTGTGTGTGTGTGTGTGTGTGTGTGTGTGTGTGTGTGTGTGTGTGTGTGTGTGTGTTACAGAGAAAGGGAGACGTGAGTGTGGAGATGAGAGAGGGTGAAGTGTGTGAGGAGGGGAGGAGAAAGTGTGTGTGGAAAGTGTGTTGGAGGAGGAGAGAGCGGCAAGTGTGAGGGGGTGAAGTGTGTGGGACGAAGGGAGAGGGAGAAGTGTCTGAGGAGGAGAGAGGGAGAAGTGTCTGTGAGGAGGAGAGAGGGGACAGTGTGAGGGAGAAGGAGAATGGGGTGGGGGATGTGTGTGTGTTTGTGTGTGTGTGTTGGCGGATGAGGAGAGAGGGAGAAGTGTGTGTGTGTGTGTGTGTGTGTGTGTGTGTGTGTGTGTGTGTGTGTGTGTGTGTGTGTGTGTGTGTGGAGGAGAGAGGAGAAAGTGTGAGTGTGAGGAAGTGAGAGGGGAAAGTGTTGGAGGAGGAGACGGGGAAGTGTGAGCAGTAGAGAGGGAGAAGTGTGGGTGGGTGAGGAAGATAGATTGAGGTGAGAATGTGTGTGTGAGAGGGAGAGGGAGAAGTGTGTGTGTGGGGGGGGGGGGAGAGGGAGAAGTGTGTGTGTGTGAGAGGGAGAAGTGTGTGTGTGGGGGGGGGGAGAGGGAAAAGTGTGTGAGGAGGAGGAGAGAGAGAAGTGTGTGTGTGTGTGTGTGTGTGTGTGTGTGTGTGTGTGTGTGTGTGTGTGTGTGTGTGTGTGTGTGTGTGGAGAGTGAGAGAGAAGTGTATGTTTATGTGGGACAAGGAGGAGAGAGGGAGGGAAAAGTGTATGTGTGAGGAGAAGGAGGGGGAGAAATTTGTGTGTGGGAGGAGAAGCGGAGAGGGACAAGTGTGAGAGAGGGAGGGGAGAGATGGAGAAGTGTGTGTGTGCGTGAGAGAGTGGGAGCAAATAGAAGTATAGAGGATGAAGTGTGAGAGAGGGAGGAGTAGGAGGGAAGGAGAAGTGTGTGTGTGTGCGTGTGCGCGCGTGCGCGAGAGGGAGAAGTGTGTGTGTGTGTGTGTGTGTGTGTGTGCGCGCGAGAGGGAGAAGGAGATCAGGACAAGTGTGTGGGAGGGAGACGTGGGAGGGAGGAGAGAGATATAAGTGTGCGAGGGGAGGGAAGTGTGCGAGGAGGGGAGAGGAAAGTGTGCGAGGAGGGGAGAGGGAAGTGTGCGAGCAGGGGGGAGAGAGAAGCGGGGAGGAAGAAATGTGTGAGGAGGGGTAGGGAGATGTGTGCGAGGAGAAGGGGGAGGGAGAAGTGTGCGAGGGGGAGGGAGGGAGAACTACCCTGCATAGACCTGTGTATACTGCCAGCTCCGTGTACCCTGCATAGACCTGTGTATACTGCCAGCTCCGTGTACCCTGCATAGACCTGTGTATACTGCCAGCTCTGTGTACCCTGCATAGACCTGTGTATACTGCCAGCTCCGTGTACCCTGCATAGACCTGTGTATACTGCCAGCTCCGTGTACCCTGCATAGACCTGAGTATACTGCCAGCTCCGTGTACCCTGCATAGACCTGTGTATACTGCCAGCTCCGTGTACCCTGCATAGACCTGTGTACCCTGCATAGACCTGTGTATACTGCAAGCTCCGTGTACCCTGCATAGACCTGTGTATACTGCCAGCTCCGTGTACCCTGCATAGACCTGTGTATATTGTCAGCTCCGTGTACCCTGCATAGACCTGTGTATACTGCCAGCTCCGTGTACCCTGCATAGACCTGTGTATACTGCCAGCTCCGTGTACCCTGCATTGACCTGTGTATACTGCCAGCTCCGTGTACCCTGCATAGACCTGTGTATACTGCCAGCTCCGTGTACCCTGCATAGACCTGTGTATACTGCCAGCTCCGTGTACCCTGCATAGACCTGTGTATACTGCCAGCTCCGTGTACCCTGCATAGACCTGTGTATACTGCCAGCTCCGTGTACCCTGCATTGACCTATGTATACTGCCAGCTCCGTGTACCCTGCATAGACCTGTGTATACTGCCAGCTCCGTGTACCCTGCATAGACCTGTGTATACTGCCAGCTCCGTGTACCCTGCATAGATCTGTGTACACTGCCAGCTCTCCCTCCTTTACACCGTGTATACACCCGCCCCCCTGCATCGTGCTGTGCTCGCTCCGTGCAGACGCTTCTTACAATGTGCACAGAGAGCTTGCCTCGCAAAGGGGAAAACAAAGCGTCGTGTTTACCTGGGAAATTAATCACTGCTCGGTGCGTTTGTGCGCTTGTGCGTTTGTGCGCCTATTCCGCCGGCGTTCCTGCCAGTTCTTACAAGGCATTAGGAAACATTACTCTTTTTTTCAGCCCAGTTAAACATAAGATGCACCATGATACCGGCCCCACTAGAGCATTTTTCTTATTGGCTGACCTAAATTAGATGACCCCCTTGTAATGACTTAGCCAACGCTCGGGTAATATCCATTTGTAACTAAAATGTTAAGCAGGACAGGAGCCAGCAGGAGCCACGCTACGTGACTTTCTTTCATTCAGCTAAGCAACTTCTGTTAGCCGAAGACTTTTTTGAGCACGAGAGGGAAGTGCCACGTTTTTTACCCCTAAACATCGCCCCCCACCCCCTGTACCATTCATATACAGGTAGTCCTCGCTTTTCCGACACAATGCGTCCCGCAAAGCCGCGTCGGACGGGGGACAGTCGGAAAGCGGGACCCGTGTTAACCGGCGGCGGTTTTCGGCGGATACGCGAAAACCACGGCGGATAATGAGGTTTTTTTTTTTACTGCTTTATGCGCCGTCGGGAAAACGTAACGTCGGAAAGCGAGGACTACCTCTATGTGGCTGTCATCCATAATAACAAGAGAGGGTCTGTCTGTCTGTCAAGGACATTGCTCCAAGACCGTGAAACCTAGAGACGTGAAATTTTGCATGCATACCAAGGGGACCCCAGGGGTGTGCACCTCCATAGTTCTTTTGAAAAACAAATATTTTTTAAATGTGTTAATTACATAGTTACATAGTAGAGGAGGTTGAAAAAAGACGTAGGTCCATCAAGTTCAACCTATGCTAAATTTAGACAACAGATATTCTATCCTATATCTATACTTATTTATTGATCCAGAGGAAGGCAAACAAAAAAACCCCATTAAGGGGAAAAATTAATTCCTTCCTGACTCCAAGAATTGGCAATCGGATTATTCCCTGGATCAACATCCTTCCCATGTATACTTATTTGGTATATCCCTGTATACCTTTCCCATCTAAAAAGATGTCTATTGTATCTGCCATCACAGTCTCCATGGGTAATGAATTCCACATTTTAACTGCCCTTACTGTAAAGAAACCTTTCCTCTGACAAGCATGTCAGCCAGTGGGTATTGTACTTGGTAGGCTATGTACCTGGCACATGACATCATACTGCACATAGCCTGGTGGCAGATAAGGAGAGTGAGGTGGCTTTGTGGAGAGGGAGTGGCTCAGTGAGTAAAGACACTGACTGGCACTGAGAGTTGGAAGCGGGGGAACCAAGTTCAATTCCCGGTGTCGGCTTCTTGTGACCTTGGGAAAGTCACTTTATCACCCTGTGCCTCAGGCACCAAAAACATAGATTGTAAGCTCCACGGGGCAGGGACCTGCGCCTGCAAAATGTCTCTGTAAAGCGCTGCGTATAACTAGCAGCGCTATACAAGAACATGCCATTATTATTTAAAGTGTACGCAGAAAGCAGACGAAGAAAGACAGAGGAAGTCGGTTAACAGGGGAGGGTAAAGTAAGAATGCTGGAGAAGGAGAGAGGCAGAAAGAATTGGGGACATCGTGGTATTCAAGGATACTGTTGGGAGAGAGAGAAGGGGGGTAGGGGTGAGAGAATACAGTATCTATACTGTGTTACACACGAGGTTGCTTAACTGAGACTGTGCACATATGTTGATTGTATCTGTTGTCTGCATATGGCTTATTTTTGTACTTCGGTAAAATGATTCATATTCTCTGTATCTAATTGCTTCATTAGTTATTGTAATTGAGTGCGGGGAAACATTTAGTAAATATCCATTTGTGTTGGTTTGTTTTGAGTTTTGCATTCAAATAGTCTAGTTTCTTTTTGTGTTTATTTCTAACTTTGGAGCACTGCTTGGTGCAGATACTGTGGCAACGCGGGAATCGAAGCACTTCACCAAGAAACGGCTGCTGGAACCTATGCAATAACTCCTGTTAAATGTTTTATTGGTATAAATATAACACCAACATCCTAACTGTGAAAATAGCTTCTGAGATCAGATGCATTGTAAGGAACCCCAACCCTCTCTAATAGCGCGTCTGTGATCAGATGCATTGTAAGGAACCCCAACCCTCTCTAATAGCGCGTCTGTGATCAGATGCATTGTAAGGAACCCCAACCCTCTCTAATAGCGCGTCTGTGATCAGATGCATTGTAAGGAACCCCAACCCTCTCTAATAGCGCGTCTGAGATCAGATGTATTGTAAGGAACCCTAACCCTCTCTAATAGCGCGTCTCAGATCAGATGCATTGTAAGGAACCCCGACCCTCTCTAATAGCGTGTCTGAGATCGGATGCATTGTAAGGAACCCCGACCCTCTCTAATAGCGCGTCTGAGATCAGATGCATTGTAAGGAACTCCAACCCTCTCTAATAGCACGTCTGAGATCAGATGCATTGTAAGGAACCCCAACCCTCTCTAATAGCGCGTCTGAGATCAGATGCATTGTAAGGAACCCCAACCCACTCTAATAGCGCGCCTGAGATCAGATGCATTGTAAGGAACCCCAACCCTCTCTAATAGCGCGTCTGAGATCAGATGCATTGTAAATTCTTCTGCATTTGGTACACTTTTCAAATGACCTGGAAATTGCAGGGAACCCTTTTGGGGTGCCCGGGGAACCCACTCTGTTAGAAGCTCAGGACAGATCGATTTATTATTTGCATCTATTTATAATGCACCGAAACGTCCCACAGCACAGTACTCACGTAAACAGATTAACATCAGTTATTAGCACAACAGGTTAGGTGGTCCCCGCTCCGTGGAGCTTACAACCTGAGAGAAGCAGCCGCGGTCCCAAGGTTGGATGGAGAGGGTTGAATGTCATTAAATAATGTGGTAATCATTATAAGAGTTATAATACAATGTTTGGCATCACAATTTCTGCAAAATCAGAATGTGCTGGGTAATGTCTGAATTTATGGTCATCAATTTGAAGAAAGGAATTGTGGTTTGTATACAAAACAAATCCATGTTTGTCTAAGCTGCTGTATGTGGGGTGCTGCTGTAAGTGGGGTGCTGCTGTAAAATCGGGGTTGCTGCTGCAAAACTTGGGGTGCTGCTGTTAAACTTGGGGTGCTGCTGTAAAACGTGAGGTTTGAATTGGCAGGAGATGCATGAAGAGCTAATGTTCTCTGCCTTTGCATTGATTTGTGTCTTATGACTGAACCCTCCATACAAACACAGAACAATGTAACTGCTCAATAGGAAGAGAGATCTTTATCTAGCCAGTAGCTCTGAGCCCCGTGAAAACGGCGGCGGATTCTGCATTTCAGAATTGCAAGATCTACAGTGATCTGAGACCCCCAGATTGGAATATATACTGTCTTTAGTATGAAGGACAGCCCCCAATGGAATGTATACGATCTTTAGCATGAGGGGCGTCCCCAATGGAATATATACTGTTTTTAGTTCGAGGGACATCTCAAATAGTCTTTAGTATGAGGGACTTCCCAGATGGAATATATACTGTCTTTAGTATGAGGGATGTCCCCCAATGGAATGTATAGTCTTTAGTATGAGGGACCTTCCATAATGGAATGCATACTGTCTTTAGTATGAGGGATGTCCCTCAATGGAATGTATAGGGTCTTTAGTACGTGGGATTTGTCATAATGGAATAATTACTGTCTTTAGTATGAGGGACATCCCCAATGAAATGTATACTGTATTTATTGTGAGGAACGTCCCATAATGGAATACATTCTGTCCTTAGAATGAGGGACGTCCCCAATGGAATGTATACTGTCTTTAACATAAGGGAAGTCCCATAATGGAATATATACTGTCTGTAGTAAGGGGGAATATATACTGTCTTTAATATGAGCGATATCCCCAATGGATTGTATACTGTCTTTAATAAGTGGAATGTTCCCAATGGAATGTATACTGTCTATAGTATGAAGGATGTTCCATAATGGAATGTATACTGTATTTATTATGAAGGATGTCCCATAATGGAATGTATACTGCCTTTAGTATGAGGGACGTCCTGTTAATAGAATGTATACAGTCTTTAGTATGAGGGATGTTCCCCAATGGAATGTATACTGTCTTTAGAATGAGAGACATCCCATAATGGAATGTATACTGTCTTTAGTATGAGGGATGTCATCAATGGAATGTATACTGTCTTTAGAATGAGAGACATCCCATAATGGAATGTATACTGTCTTTAGTATGAGGGATGTCATCAATGGAATGTATACTGTCTTTAGTATAAGGAAAGTAATGGAATATATACTGTGTTTAGTATGAGGGACATCCCGAATGGAATGTACGCTGTCTTTTGTATGAGGAACGTCCCATAATCGTAATGGACTGTATACTGTCTTTAGTGTGAGGCATGGCCCTAATGGATTGTATACTGTCTTTAGTGTAAGGGACGTCCCATAATGGAATGTATGCTGTCTTTAGTATGAAAAAACGTCCCCCAATGGAATGTATACTGTATACTGTCTTTAGTGTAAGGGACATCCCGTCATGTATACTGTCTTTAGTATGAGGGTCTCCCCGTAATGGAATGTATACTGTATTTAGTATCAGGGATGTCCCCAATGGAATGTATACTGTCTTTAATACGGAGCCCGTAGCCATATACAATATGTATTTTAGGGGGGGGGGGGATGAGTTTGTCATTAATAATAATAATTAATAATAATAAAGTTAAGGTTATTTAACTTCCTTGCATTGACCGGGAATGATGCCCACAGGGAACGGTGAGGGCAGTTCTCGTCAGTGACCCCTGCAATGATTTACATGCCCTAGATAGGATATTGATGAAGTTGAGTCTTCATTATACACCTTTGTATCTCTTCTTGAAGCCGTTAAATGATATTTCAATTTGCTGCTGGCATTGCAGGAGTTTGAATCTTTATATTTTCTACTTCTTTGTAGCAAATAATCCCACATTTGTCACAGGTCTGACCGTCCTGCATCATATGCAGGGCCCTGATAAAGCCATGTAGACCAGTGACTGGGAATACTCAATTCTTTCATAGGTAGCAGCACGTTGGACTCCCACAAATGACAGGAGATCGGATACATCTGTTGTTTTCATATCTCTTACATTGCACGGTGCTCATTAATTCACGGGCTGTACCTGCTGACAGATGGCATTAATGCACACACAGTATGTGGGGTTTATCTGTAATAGAATTCACATTTCTTCTTAACATGACGTCTCCTTTGCACATAGGTCCTGGTGTCTGTGTGATAACCTGGTTTCTGTGTGATCCCCTGGTGTCTGTGTGATCCCCTGGTGTCTGTGTGATCCCCTGGTGTCTGTGTGATCCCCTGGTGTCTGTGTGATCCCCTGGTGTCTGTGTGATCCCCTGGTGTCTGTGTGATCCCCTGGGGTCTGTGTGATCCCCTGGTGTCTGTGTGATCCCCCGGTGTCTGTGTGATCCCCCGGTGTCTGTGTGATCCCCCGGGGTTTGTGTGATCCCCTGGTGTCTGTGTGATCCCCTGGGTCTGTGTGATCCCCCGGTGTCCGTGTGATCACCTGGGGTCTGTGTGATCCCCCGAGGTCTGTGTGATCCCCCGAGGTCTGTGTGATCCCCTGGTGTCTGTGTGATCCCCTGGTGTCTGTGTGATCCCCTGGTGTCTGTGTGATCCCCTGGTGTCTGTGTGATCCCCCGGTGTCTGTGTGATCCCCTGGGGTCTGTGTGATCCCCTGGGGTCTGTGTGATCCCCTGGTGTCTGTGTGATCCCCTGGGGTTTGTGTGATCCCCTGGTGTCTGTGTGATCCCCTGGTGTCTGTGTGATCCCCCGGGGTCTGTGTGATCCCCCGGTGTCTGTGTGATCCCCCGGTGTCTGTGTGATCCCCCGGGGTCTGTGTGATCCCCCGGGGTCTGTGTGATCCCCTGGGGTCTGTGTGATCCCCTGGTATTCGTGTGATTGTGTGACCCCCAGGTGTCTGTGTAATCCCCTGGTATTTGTGTGATTGTGTGATCCCCTGGTGTCTGTGTGATCCCCCAGTGTCTGTGTGATTCCCTGGTGTTCATGTGATTGTGTGATCCCCTGGTGTCTGTGTGATCCCCTGGTGTCTGTGTGATCCTCCGGTGTATGTGTGATCCCCTGGTATTCGTGTGATTGTGTGATCCCCTGGTGTCTGTGTGATCCCATGATGTCTGTGTGATCCCCTGGTGTCTGTGTGATCCCCTGGTGTCTGTGTGATCCCCTGGTGTATGTGTGATTGTGTGATCCCCATGTGTCTGTGTGACCTCCAGGTGTCTGTATGATCCCCCGGTGTCTGTGTGATCCCCCGGTGTCTGTGTGATCCTCTGGTGTCTGTGTGATTCTCTGGTGTTCGTGTGATTGTCTGTGTGATCCCCTGGTGTCTGTGTGATCCCCTGGTGTCTGTGTGAACCCCTGGTGTCTGTGTGATCCCCTGGTATCTGTGTGATCCCCTGGTGTCTGTGTGGTCATCCGATGTCTGTGTGATCCCCCGGTGTCTGTATGATCCCCTGGTGTCTGTGTGATCCCCTGGTGTCTGTGTGATCCCCAGGTGTCTGTGTGATCCCCAGGTGTTCGTGTGATTCCCTGGTGTTCGTGTGATTCCCTGGTGTTCGTGTGATTCCCTGGTGTTCGTGTGATCCCCTGGTGTCTGTGTGATTCTCTGGTGTTCGTGTGATTCCCTGGTGTTCGTGTGATCCCCTGGTGTTCGTGTGATTGTCTGTGTGATCCCCTGGTGTCTGTGTGATTCCCTGGTGTTCGTGTGATCCCCTGGTGTTCGTGTGATCCCCTGGTGTTCGTGTGATTGTCTGTGTGATCCCCTGGTGTCTGTGTGATTCCCTGGTGTTCGTGTGATCCCCTGGTGTCTGTGTGATTCCCTGGTGTTCGTGTGATTCCCTGGTGTTCGTGTGATTGTCTGTGTGATCCCCTGGTGTCTGTGTGATCCCCTGGTGTCTGTGTGATCCCCTGGTGTCTGTGTGATCCCCCAGTGTCTGTGTGATCCCCCGGTGTCTGTATGATCCCCTGGTGTTCGTGTGATTCCCTGGTGTTCGTGTGATCCCCTGGTGTCTGTGTGATCCTCTGGTGTCTGTGTGATCCCCTTGTGTCTAGATCTCTTGCTGCAGTATGACCATACCTAACCCTAACACTCCCTTGTCTGTTCTTCATAGTGTGTGTGTGTGTGTGTGTGTGTGTGTGTGTGTGTGTGTGTGTGTGTGTGTGTGTGTGTGTGTGTGTGTGTGTGTGTGTGTGTGTGTGTGTGTGTGTGTGACATTTTTAAACCTGGTCAGTCAAGGTTCTGTGAAAGTGGAAAACCCAAAAAGTGCCTCAAGCTTAAAATTGCTAAAAAGGGGATATTTATATATTATTATTATAGTTTATTTGTAAAGGGCCAACATATACCACGTCGCAGCCCTGCTGGTGAGAGCTTACAATCTCATTGTGGGAAGGAGTATGCCTCAGGGTGGATTATGGTCCAGCCACACAGCTGGTCCCAGTAAAGTTTGGGGGGGTGGATGTTAGGGGGTGTTGGATAGCATGGAGTTTGGTGCAGCCGCACAGCCAGTACCAATAGGTTTGGTTTTGGGGATGGTGATGGATGGTAGGGGTATAGGTACAAACAAGGTGAGGGAGTGGTTAATAACAGCAGACACAGAAGGTAAACAGCAGCCCACGCGTTCTGTGGCTGCTGCAGTTGTAGGTGGAGTTTGGATCTTGGCAGGGAAAGGAGAAAAGGAACGAATAGCGCGTATGTCAAAAACTTTAATACAAAACGCAAATAAACCAAATCCCTCTGAATGAACTCACATTTATTTATGTCATAAAATGGTATCTTTTGGTGAGGACAGGCTCTCTCCCCTCCGACGCAGAGTTCCGGTGTGTGTCTTTGGTCGTTGCTGCACCTCGTGTTCTTCCCGTGTGCGGCCTCCTGGGAATGACGCTCTGCTCTCCGCAGTGCTCTGACGTCACTATTTTCCGGTCTCGTCGGTTTCTTCTCCTCCTCTGCTCACCCTACGCGTTTCGCTGGCGCTACTCCAGCTTCGTCAAGCGTGGTTTGTGATCTATGCTACCTACACTGATATTGTCAGAGTTCTTCTCCTATTGGTTAAAGCAAAAACTCGAACGACGTATGCCAATAGCTGATTCGCTATACAGCCTGATGCAAAGATGTAAATTACGATCCCTAATGCGACCGGACAGTACATAAGAATTACGGTTTATCATAATGTATTTATGACGGTATACTTTTAATACGTTGAAAAGATCTAGAGCTTAACTATTTCTGGTGTTATTTGTTAATGCACTTTACGTATTAAGGAAAAAATAGCTGACGACAGGCTTCTTTAAAAGGTTTTCATGGAGTTTTTACATGTCTGAAAGCTGGGGGAGAGGCTGACGGTGCAGTGAATGCTGGGGGAGAGGCTGACGGTGCAGTGTATGCTGGGGGAGAGCCTGACGGTGCAGTGTATGCTGGGGGAGAGCCTGACGGTGCAGTGTATGCTGGGGGAGAGCCTGATGGTGCAGTCTATTCTGGGGGAGAGTATGACGGTGCAGTGTATGCTGGGGGAGAGCCTGACGGTGCAGTGTATGCTGGGGGAGAGCCTGACGGTGCAGTGTATGCTGGGGGAGAGCCTGACGGTGCAGTGTATGCTGGGGGAGAGCCTGACGGTGCAGTGTATGCTGGGGGAGAGCCTGACGGTGCAGTGTATGCTGGGGGAGAGCCTGACGGTGCAGTGTATGCTGGGGGAGAGCCTGACGGTGCAGTGTATGCTGGGGGACAGCCTGACGGTGCAGTGTATGCTGGGGGAGAGCCTGACGGTGCAGTGTATGCTGGGGGAGAGCCTGAAGGTGCAGTGTATGCTGGGGGAGAGTCTGACGGTGCAGTGTATGCTGGGGGAGAGCCTGACGGTGCAGTGTATGCTGGGGGAGAGCCTGACGGTGCAGTGTATGCTGGGGGAGAGCCTGACGGTGCAGTGTATGCTGGGGGAGAGCCTGACGGTGCAGTGTATGCTGGGGGAGAGCCTGACGGTGCAGTGTATGCTGGGGGAGAGCCTGACGGTGCAGTGTATGCTGGGGGACAGCCCGATGGTGCAGTGTATGCTGGGGGAGACCCTGACGGTGCAGTGTATGCTGGGGGAGAGCCTGACGGTGCAGTGTATGCTGGGGGAGAGCCTGACAGTGCAGTGAATGCCGGGGGAGAGCTTGATGGTGCAGTGTATGCTGGGGGAGACCCTGACGGTGCAGTGTATGCTGGGGGAGAGCCTGACGGTGCAGTGTATGCTGGGGGAGAGGCTGACGATGCAGTGAATGCTGGGGGAGAGGCTGAAGGTGCAGTGAATGCTGGGGGAGAGTCTGATGGTGCAGTGAATGCTGGGGGAGAGTATGACGGTGCAGTGAATGCTGGGGGAGAGCCTGACGGTGCAGTGAATGCTGGGGGAGAGTATGACGGTGCAGTGAATGCTGGGGGAGAGTCTGACGGTGCAGTGTATGCTGGGGGAGAGCCTGATGGTGCAGTGTATGCTGGGGGAGAGCCTGACGGTGCAGTGTATGCTGGGGGAGAGCTTGACGGTGCAATGTATGCTGAGGGAGAGCCTGATGGTGCAGTGAATGCCGGGGGAGAGCTTGACGGTGCAATGTATGCTGAGGGAGAGTATGACGGTGCAGTGAATGCTGGGGGAGAGCCTGACGGTGCAGTGAATGCTGGGGGAGAGTATGACGGTGCAGTGAATGCTGGGGGAGAGTTTGACGGTGCAGTGTATGCTGGGGGAGAGCCTGATGGTGCAGTGTATGCTGGGGGAGAGCCTGACGGTGCAGTGTATGCTGGGGGAGAGCTTGACGGTGCAATGTATGCTGGGGGAGAGGCTGACGGTGCAGTGAATGCTGGGGGAGAGTATGACGGTGCAGTGTATGTTGGGGGAGAGCCTGATGGTGCAGTGTATGCTGGGGGAGAGCCTGACGGGGCAGTGAATGCTGGGGGAGAGCCTGACGGGGCAGTGAATGCTGGGGGAGAGCCTGACGGTGCAGTGTATGCTGGGGAAGAGCCTGACGGTGCAGTGAATGCTGGGGGAGAGCCTGATGGTGCAGTGAATGCTGGGGGAGAGTCTGATGATTCAGTGATTGCTGGGGGAGAGCCTGACGGTGCAGTGTATGCTGAGGGAGAGCCTGACGGTGCAGTGAATGGTGGGGGAGAGTCTGACGATGCAGTGATTGCTGGGGGTGAGCCTGATGATGCTGTGTATGCTGAGGGAGAGTCTACAGGTGCAGTGAATGCTGGGGGAGAGTCTGATAATGCAGTGATTGCTGGGGGAGAGCCTGACGGTGCAGTGTATGCTGGGGGAGAGCCTGATGGTGCAGTGAATGCTGGGGGAGAGCCTGACGGTGCAGTGCATGCTGGGGGAGAGTCTGACGGTGCAGTGAATGCTGGGTGAGAGCCTGACGGTTCAGTGAATGCTGGGGGAGAACCTGACGGTGCAGTGCATGCTGGGGGAGAGTCTGACGGTGCAGTGAATGCTGGGGGAGAGCCTGACGGTGCAGTGAATGCTGGGGGAGAGTCTGACGGTGCAGTGTATGCTGAGGGAGAGCCTGACGGTGCAGTGAATGCTGGGGGAGAGGCTGACGGTGCAGTGAATGCTGGGGGAGAGTCTGACGGTGCAGTGAATTCTGGGGGAGAGCCTGACGGTGCAGTGTATGCTGGGGGAGAGTCTGCAGGTGCAGTGTATGCTGGGGGAGAGTCTGACGGTGCAGTGAATTCTGGGGGAGAGCCTGACGGTGCAGTGTATGCTGGGGGAGAGCCTGACGGTGCAGTGTATGCTGGGGGAGAGTCTGCAGGTGCAGTGAATGCTGGGGGAGAGCCTGATGGTTCGTGGTGGGGAATTCCAGAGAGAGGGGGCAGCACAGGAGAAGTATGTGGGAATGAGAAGAAGTAATAAGGCAGGGGAACATAGGTATCGGTAAGGGGTATATTTGGGGGTGAGGAGGGCTGAGGTGAAGGGGGGAGGGGTAGCATCGTTGAGAGCTTTGCAGGGTTTTATATTAAATTCTAGATAATATGGGAAGCCAGTGTAGGGATATGCGTAGTGGGGCAGCAGAAGTGGGGCGGTGAGAGAAGTTATCAAACGTGTTGTTGAAAGTCTCTTACCTTCTGTATACTACAGATAAGGCACAAGCTGACAATTGTAAAACCTGACTTCGCTCCAATAAAATTCGAAGAAAACTCATCAATTCTCAATGACCTTTAGTCAGATATTTTTCTTATACACCCATTGTACAGCTGACTTACTGAGACCCAAACGTAACATGAAATCTTTGATTACCCGGAAATGTATATATAATGTAGAGGTATCTGTACCGCGTCAGCCGAGCTTAATAATCAAAAAACAAATATTTGATACCATTCAGTGGCTAACAAAATGCTTTTATTTGTGTGAGCTCGCAGAAATAAAAGCATTTAGTTAGCCACAGAATGGTATTGAGTATTTGTTTTTGATTATATATGTGTATATATATATATATATATATATATATATATATATATATATATATATATATATATATATTCATAACCGTGCTCGTCAGCCTTTGTTGATGCACTGCTGGATATTTTCTACTTCTTCCCCAGTTTCTTTCAAGATTTTCATCCTTTCGTGGATTGTATGGCCTTTGCCACTGCTTCTGGAAGGACGCGTGGTACATGATTGGAGGCTTCTTCTCGCTCTTCCTCTGCGGGATTATGCCCGGTGCTACCCGGGTTCTCGCACAATTCCATGTAGAAATCCTCACCTCTCTTTATGATAAGTGCACGGTCTTTAATGGGGGATCCATCGTCTTGGTTGGATACAATGGTTTACTTCTTCCCAATCTTAAGTCGCTTTAGCACCCTTTGGTGCTGGAGTTAGCTACTGACCCTCCGGTTGGGTTGATCCACTATGCCTCAGGGCCCCGGCTTGGAGAACCCCGTCTAGGCATCGGCTTCCCCCATGAGAAACAAGATTGGTATGGAGACATTCCTATGGACTCTATCTGGGCAGGACACCGTCCTTAACTAAAAAAAACAAGAAAAGGAGGTCCCTACACTGAACTTATATACTATATTCACAGGCTCCTCCTCTATAACTAAATGAATCCTAGAGATCTGGCTTTTCTATGGACTGGGTATACTACTAGGTGAGTGACTAGAGTGACTTCTTAAGCCTCTTGAAGGTAACAGAAAAGATGATAATACTCTGACTTCGCTGCACCTCGTTGGAGACCGTTGTATAATAAAGTTCAGAAAAACTCACCAAAGCTTGGAGTAATTCTTGTAGTCCATTGAATGAAATGATTCTTCAGAATATCTTACCCACTCCTAGATAGGTGTCTGAGTGCAATCTAAGGGGTCTCTTAGTATTGACCATCTTCTGATCAATTGTCCTCTTACCTATTACCCATTCCCCTTCCACCCCCACCATATTGTCATTCCTATAGCGTATTAAGGTAGAGCGGTTCATTATTATTTTTCTTTGCCACTCCTAGAGCCAACTGGATTCTATTAGAGGCGTGTCCAGCCGCAGATACAGGTCCAAGCAGCAAGAAGAAATGCCCCCAAAAATGCACTAAGCAGCGCACTGCCCAGGGAGACAGGTGGTAAAAAAATGAAAAATATTTATTGTCCAACCAACATTACAAAGAAGGAGGTGTGAACCCTCCTACGCGTTTCACACCACACGGTGCTTTCTCGAGGAGTACTGCTTGATAAAGCACAGTGTTGTGTGAAACGCGTAGGAGGGTTCACACCTCCTTCTTTGTAACGTTGGTTAGACAATAAATATTTTTCATTATTTACCACCTGTGTCCCTGGGCAGTGCGCTGCTTAGTGCATTTTTTTTTTTTGCATAACTCCTCCAGGAACCTGAGTTCCTGCACCTTTCCCCTCACATTATATGCCCTCTTGTGATGTCACTGTCACCAGGCACAAGTGAGCTTGACTTAGGCTCTGCCAAATCGCCCCGTACCATGTGAAGGGGGAGAAGCGTTCTTGTAAGTGACCCTACATGGTTAACCCTCGTTATATCCCAAATGACCGTTACACTGGCATCGACTGACAAATTAGGAGGATTAAAGCAGACACGGATATTCATTGTTACCTTCTTTCCCGGAATCGGAGCTTTTATCGTTTTTGATGTCTGTTGTGTATCCCTCAGACAGATGGGGGGCCTGTTTCCTTTGATCCTTGATCAGAGAGATGGTGATTCAGGTGGGCGACTTGATTCACAAAGGCAGTATAGACACACACGGCAGCACCTTCCAGTCCGTTGGATGTACCGCATCATCCTCTCTCTCTTTGATTTGATGTATCCCGCCACATGCAACGGAATGAATTTATTCATATTGCAGTACCTTGTATTAGGCCGTGAGTGCGAGTGAATTCCCCTTTTATTACAACGTGTTCTTATGTGGGATTGGCCAAAGCAAAGTCATGTTCCACCCAACTACCCCATTGGAGGCCGGGACAGCGCGCTCCATCTGTCTGAACAACGACACCGAGGAGAGCTGGTTCAAATCCCGGTGTCGGCTCCTGGTGACATTGGGAAAGTCACTTTATCTCCCTGTGCGTCAGGCATCAAAATCATAGATTGTAAGCTCCACGGTGCTTGAGCTGTAAAAGTCCTATGTGCAGCGCTGCGTGCCGCGCATTATACGGTCATTGTGACGCGCTTTGAGTCCCAGTGGGAAAAAAAGCGCGATATGAAATAAAAAATATTATATGACATAATGCTATTATTATCTGTAGGAAACGACTTAGATTGTAAGCTCTTCGGGGCAGGAACTCCCTTATTGTTACTTTCATGTCTGAAGCGCTTATTCCGCCGGCGTGATGTTATTATATGATGTGGATTGCCGCCGTGACGCGCTGCGTACCTGGATGGTGACACGCACCCCCTACGCCCCTGAGCAAATCTCCTCCGGCCAAAGCTATCTCCGAGCTTCAGGGAGGATCACCCTTAGTGTGATGGAAACGGTGACACGATAAAGTGGCAGGTAATCAATGGCCGGCCGCAGGTGTCCTCTCAACCCTTTGGCCACGCCCATACTCCCCGCGGCCACGCGTGCGACACGAACAAAAGGCCGCACCTTTATGAGGACTGGCCATAGAGCGCGAGTTTCTCGGGCAGACAAAAACGTTGATTTGGTCGCACGACGGCCGGGGTCACGCGCGCGGTTCAGCCAATGAGCGCGAACCGCTCAGGTGACGCCTCCGCCGTCGCTGTGGATCACAGATCACTTGGCTGACAGGCGTGCATGATGCCACGCGCTCCATCACGTGCTATGTGGGCGGCCTCAGGAGTCGCAGTGCCGCGATCTAACCTGGTTCACGGGGGCTGTCTCTGGTGAAGACTCCGCTCCAATCAGGTTCTGTGCCACGGCGTGGTCACTTTGTCCCTTTCACCTGCACCACGGTAGGAAACTTGGCGGCTGCTGGTTAGATTTGTATCATTGTGTGTGGGCGACGGGGTAAGATTGTTACCACCGTTGTTTCATTTAGTACCTGAAGCACCGAGTGTGCTACTAAGTAACCGGATTCCTCTCACCTTCGCCATCGCTATAACAGGTAGAAATGTTCTTTAAATAACCCACACATTCCTCGCACTTTCTCTACCTGTGAGTTTGTTGCTATTCCTGTCTGTGAGTAGGTTACTGGCTCTGTGCTTCTGTAACCCAGGCCGTGCTGAGAAGCTGTCTGTGAGTAGGTTACTGGCTCTGCACTTCTGTAACCCAGGCTGTGCTGAGAAGCTGTCTGTGAGTAGGTTACTGGCTCTGCGCTTCTGTAACCCAGGCTGTGCTGAGAAGCTGTCTGTGAGTAGGTTACTGGCTCTGTGCTTCTGTAACCCAGGCTGTGTGAGAAGCTGCCTGTGAGTAGGTTACTGGCTCTGTGCTTCTGTAACCCAGGCCGTGCTGAGAAGCTGTCTGTGAGTAGGTTACTGGCTCTGTGCTTCTGTAACCCAGGCCGTGCTGAGAAGCTGTCTGTGAGTAGGTTACTGGCTCTGTGCTTCTGTAACCCAGGCCGTGCTGAGAAGCTGTCTGTGAGTAGGTTACTGGCTCTGTGCTTCTGTAACCCAGGCCGTGCTGAGAAGCTGTCTGTGAGTAGGTTACTGGCTCTGCACTTCTGTAACCCAGGCTGTGCTGAGAAGCTGTCTGTGAGTAGGTTACTGGCTCTGCGCTTCTGTAACCCAGGCTGTGCTGAGAAGCTGTCTGTGAGTAGGTTACTGGCTCTGTGCTTCTGTAACCCAGGCTGTGCTGAGAAGCTGTCTGTGAGTAGGTTACTGGCTCTGTGCTTCTGTAACCCAGGCCGTGCTGAGAAGCTGTCTGTGAGTAGGTTACTGGCTCTGCGCTTCTGTAACCCAGGCCGTGCTGAGAAGCTGTCTGTGAGTAGGTTACTGGCTCTGCGCTTCTGTAACCCAGGCTGTGCTGAGAAGCTGTCTGTGAGTAGGTTACTGGCTCTGTGCTTCTGTAACCCAGGCTGTGTGAGAAGCTGCCTGTGAGTAGGTTACTGGCTCTGTGCTTCTGTAACCCAGGCCGTGCTGAGAAGCTGTCTGTGAGTAGGTTGCTGGCTCTGTGCTTCTGTAACCCAGGCTGTGCTGAGAAGCTATCTGTGAGTAGGTTACTGACTCTGCACTTCTGTAACCCAAGGTGTGCTGAGAAGCTGTCTGTGAGTAGGCTGCTGGCTCTGCGCTTCTGTAACCCAGGCCGTGCTGAGAAGCTGTCTGTGAGTAGGTTACTGGCTCTGTGCTTCTGTAACCCAGGCTGTGCTGAGAAGCTGTCTGTGAGTAGGTTACTGGCTCTGCACTTCTGTAACCCAGGCCGTGCTGAGAAGCTGTCTGTGAGTAGGTTACTGGCTCTGCGCTTCTGTAACCCAGGCTGTGCTGAGAAGCTGTGTAATACAACAAACGTAAGCTTATAGGGGTTCCATGTTAAAGTGGGTAAGAAGCAAAAGGTTACTGTGTGCTCATTTGCATGCCATTTCCCAGAATCCCTGGCTGCAGGGGAAGCACTGTATGCTAAGAGATAATGGGGAAGGGCAGGGCCCCGGACCTGCCTGAAACACGTTAATGTGTTCACACTTGGGATCGTTATTTGCTGTTGCTATTCATGAAACGTCTTCTCCGCCGCCGCCGCTGATTTCATTGTTTCTTCTCGTGGTATGTCTCTGCCGGGACGGGGTGCCGGGAAGATGTTTGTGTGTGTATAGAAATTGTGACAGACACCAGGAATTGGTGACACGCAGTGATGTGACCAGCGCAAACACGCTCCTGCTATATTCTCTGCTGCGCGTTACGAGAGACGCTCTCTGTGTATACTGCACTCTGCATATTGCACTCTCTCTCTCTGTATATTCTCTCTGTGTATTGCGCACTCTCCCTCTCTCTGTGTTTTGCACGCTCTCTCCCTCTCTTTCTGTGTATTACATGCGCTCTTTCTTTCTCTGTGTATTGTGCACTCTCTCTCTGTGTATTGTGCATGCTTTCTCTGTATTGTGCCCTCTCTGTATAGCTCTCTCTCTCTCTTCCTCTCTCTGTATGGTGCTCTCTCCATCTCTCTCTGTATGGCACTCTCTATGTATTGCCGCTCTCTCTCTCTTTTTGTGTATTGTGCGCTCTCTCTCCCTCTGTTTCTCTGTACGGTGTTCTCTCTCTCACTCTATGTGTATTATGCACTCTCTCTCTCTGAGTATTGCATGCACTCTCTCTCTCTCTCTCTGTTTATTGTTCACTCCCTCTTTCTCTCTCCATCTTACTCTCTCTCTCCCACTCTCTTTCTTTATCCCTCTCTTTCTCTCTCCTTCTGTATATTGCGTGCTCTCTCTCTCTCTCCATCTCTCTCTGTGTATTATGTGCTTTTTTCCTCTCTCTCTCTGTATGGCTCTCTCTCTTTCTCCCTCTCTCTCCATCTTCATCTCTCTCCTTCTCTTTCTCTCTCCCTCTGTGTATTGCACGCGCTGTCTCCATCTCTCACTGTGTATTGCACTCTCTCTCCCGCTCTCTCTGTATGGCTCTCTCTCTCTTTCTTCCTCTCTCTCCCTCCTCCTCTTTCTCTCTCCCTCTGTGTATTGCTCTCTCTCTCTCTCTTTCTTCCTCTCTCTCCCTCCTTCTCTTTCTCTCTCCCTCTGTGTATTGCTCTCTCTCTCCCGCTCTCTGTATGACTCTCTCTCTCTTTCTTCCTCTCTCTCTCCCTCCTTCTCTTTCTCTCTCCCTCTGTGTATTGCACTCTCTGTCCCGCTCTCTCTGTATGGCGCTCTCTCTCTCTGTGTATTGTATACCGCACGCTCTCCCGTGCTTTACATGAAGGGGACGGCTCTGTGGGTTCCCTCTCTGCTGTCTTGCCATATCAGCGAGTCTGTGTAGGAGTTTCTTCCAAGAACCAAACAACATCTTTATCTCATTTATAACGCGTACTGCAGGCTGGCAATCTGCAATTGAGGGTTAGGGATATTCCTTTCCAAACGGAGGCCGAGGGGTAGAATTGCAAATAATCTCCGGAGAACTCTTTACTGAATGTGCAGCAAACATTTCAGACGAGTTTAGTTTCTGAGCTCCTTGGTTTATGATCAGGGGTCTCCAAACTCAAGAGCCACCAAAGACTGAGCCACTGGTTGAGCCACCTGTGCTGAAACAGGGATATCCATAAAAGCCGGCCTGTTGGTGGCTATTGAGGACTGAGTTTGGAGACCATCCTGGTTTATGTCATCAAAGTCATCACTTGAAATCAAAATAAACCAAGGATCTTCTTACCTGGTGGACGAGCTGGGGCAATAATGACTTTGATTAATGACCTCTGCCTCCGTGACAGGGACATTAAAGCAATACGCAATAAAAACCCCACAAAATGTGCCCATTTACAGCCCACTCACCACGGGAACATTGAGGCATGGCTCCAAAACAAACAAAAATCAATTAGAGCGATCTAAGCACGCATTTTAACAAAGAGAGGGAGCTCCGTTGAGCCTCAGGCCTCGGACTCGGAATCCGAGCAAGAATCGGCAGACGAAACCATGAGTCTCCACTCCACCAAACAGGACATAAAAGACCTTTCTGGGAATCTCAAGTCTCTACTACAAGAGGAACCCCGTGAGATTAAAAGAGACATATCCTCCCTCGGAGACAAGATGGATACCTTAGGGAAAAAAAATGGATGAAACTATACAGCATCAAAATAAAATCTCCCGACAATAGAACAACTTCAGGCCCAGATGACCCAAATTGCAGGAGGACTCTGAAAATAGAGAGAGAAGGAACAATTTACGGATTAAAATGTTCACTACCTCGACAATCTCTTGATAAAATGTCAAGACTGGCATCTTCTTCAACAACCGTAAGAGAGTTTTGGAATGTTTCTTGAGTTTTTACGGCTGGCTGGTAAAACGCAGTCAAGTTATCTTGTTCCACTACAGAGGCTGAGGATTATGGGAGTCGTGCTTGACACGAAGCAAGGGTGTGTGAACCTGCCCCTCGACATAAGAAAAAGCTTAAGGCTGAGATGATCCAGTGATTGGCAAAAAGCATAAAAGTGGTCTTGTGGACAAGATGGCACATGAGGCTGTTGCCAATATTTATTCATTACTGGAACAAGCAAAGAACGGATCCGCGATAGCTAATCTGGCTTTCAAAGCACGTAAAAGATTCACTGCTTTGGTGGGAACAGGAAGAAAATCTAAAGCTTGTTCATTGCAGTACCAGGACAGGATGTTTCTCACCACTGATCCAAGAGGCACAGGCTGGTGTGCCTAGCTCGGTTTAGAGCGAGCTCAAGGAAAACGGCCTGTGTACTGTGCCAAGATGTACCAGCAAATATCCTGGAGTTAAGAGCAGTAATGCAGGCGAAGATCTTCTTCCCATCAAGAGGAAGAAGTCTAAAGATGACTTCAGATAATCTGACAACTGTGACCTACACCCGAAAGCAAGGTGGAACAAGAAGGATGGTCTTGATCAGAGAAGCATCGCCAATTTTCAGTTGGGCAGAGCAAAAATTGGAAGACTTAAAAGCATTCTATGTTGCTTGAAAATACAACAAAGAGACAGACTTCCTGAGACATAAGGCATTAATTTCAGGGGAATGGTCACTGGTAGCCCAGACCTTCTCCCAACTCGTTGGATATGAGCTAAAACTAATCTGATGGCTTCAGGCCAAAACAGAAAAGTGAAGAAGTTAGGCTAAGGAAGTTTTCACCCAAAAGCTTCTTATGTGGATACCCTCTCATTCAAATGGGAGCGTCGACTGGCTTATATGTTCCCACTGATACCCTTAATACCAAAGGTACCCAGGAAAATAGCACAAGACCAAACAGAGGTGGTGGCTAAAGTTAGTTTCTGAACTCGCAGAACATGGTTGCCTGAGCTTATCAACATGCTGGAGGACCAGTCATGGCAGCTGCTTGTGTGTCCAGATCTTCCATCGCAAGGCCCAATCCAAAAAAATATTAGTTTTGACGGCCTGAAGATTGAGCGGAGCCTGCTGCAAAGAAAGGGTTATCCAGGAAAGTTGTGCAGACCTTGAAGGCAGCAAGAAAACCCTCCACATCCAAGGTTTATTACAGAATTTGGCAGCCCTTCCGGATACTCGGTGCAGACACTCAAATGTTGATTTCTTGGAGCCATCCACCGTGTCAATATTGGAATTTCTGAAAACATTTGGGATTCCAAATCAGTTCCCTGAAAGTCCAGGGGGCAGCACTATTGGCATTTACTAGGAAAACAACTGGCTTTGTTGTACATACTGTAAGTACTGTAGTATGATTTTTTTCAGCGCAATGTTTAGGACTACAGTAAGCCTCAATTTTAAAGATCTGATTCCTGTATGGGATCTGCCTCTGGTTCTAGGAGCCCTCACTCCCCCTTTAAGCCTCTGCAGCAAGCTTCACATGTGACTCTTGCCCTGGAATCCGTTCTGCTGGTGGCTATTATGTCAGTGTGCAGAATCGGTGAGGTCTATCAAGTAGGGACCCGTTTCTTATATTTCACCAGGATAAGGGGGTTCTTAATCTGGTGATGCTTTTTTTTTTTACCTGTATCTGCTTTTTACCTGCATCAGGAAATCATCTCATCGTGTGTCTGCCTCAATCCATCAAATACTAAAGAACAAGACCTCCATTCTTTTGGATGCTGTCAGATGTCTGAGAACTTACTGCTCCAGAACAGAGCCGTTTCGAAAATCGGATTGGTTGTTTATACTCCCAGGGGGAGATATAAAGGGACAGACCACCTCTAAATCAACTATATAAGTTCTTGGATTGTCTCCAGCATTTAAAAAACATATACTGTGAAACGTGGGTAGGCTCCGGAAAAGACCGAGAGCCCATTCCACAAGACCCATGGCCACAGCCCCCCCCCCCCCCCGAGAGGACGCCTTCCCCCCCGATATTCACCTGCAAATAAACAAAGGATAACATTTTTAATAAGGAGTCTCTGAATCCTGTGTGCGGCGGAGGAAATCGTTACTCTTGGCTTTGTTGATACCTGACAACAAGCTCTAGTGCAGGGCTGGCTAACTCCAACCCTCAAAGGCCACTTATAGGTCCGTTTTTAAGGATATCCCTGCTTCAGCACAGGTGGCTCAATCTCCCTGCTTCAGCACCGGTGGCTCAATTGGTCCCTGCTTCAGCACAGGGGGCTCAATCAGTGGCTTAGTCTTTGACTGAGCCACCTGTGCTGAAGCAGGGACTGATTGAGCCACCTGCGCTGCAGCAGGGATATCCTTAAAACCAGCCTGCAGGTGGCCTTTGATGACTGGAGTTGGCCAGCCTCCCCCTGCTGCAGAGAGAGAAAAGACTTGCCAGTGCTGGAAGCGTTAAAATGTTCTCCGACACGTGACCCGTCCTTTTGTTGGGTTTTCCTTTTAACTCTGATTCATTTCCACGTCTCTCGGTGCCGTTTATACCATTATTAGACGTTGCTATAGATACAAGCGTTGCTAGAGGCTTTTGTCTTCTGCCCTCATTTTCACTTCAGTTACATTTTGGCAAAATACCCCAGAACTTGGACTTCCCCCAGGATCCTGGACTCCTGCGACTGTCCATCTCCCGTGTCCTGGGGATCCCAAAATGTGGTCAGAGAGTGAACAACACACTCTCCTCTCCAGGAGACGTGAGCACCTTCATATGAATGCAATGTATTAAAAAGGCGTTCAGGGAGGACCAGGGAATATTTATTATACGTAGCCGGACACGACGTGATGGGGAAATTGTATGTCGGTGTTTCCACTTTTATGTTAACAAGATGAGGGTGAATGGCTGCATTGCAATTTAAGCAATTGTGATCACTGAGTTGAGCAGCATACTGTAAGTATAAAAAAAAATATATAATTTCCAACCACCCACACACAGCTGTAAAGAAGAGACAGCTACAGACATGAACTGAGAAGGAGAGAGAAACGGGAAGGGGAGGGGGAGAGAGCGAGAAAAACCTCAAGAAAAGGACAAGAAAGGGGGAGGAAAAAAAAGAGGTGAATAGGAGCGGGATGGAGAGGCAGGTAAAAGGGAGTGAAAAGTGATATCCAAGAGAAGATCCATGAGGCAGATAAGGTTGCCACATTTAAGTTTTTATAATAAGGGACATTCCCTCCCAAACACAATACACAATCGTTCCCACCCCCCCCCCCCCCCACACACACAATACACACTCCTTCCCACCGTCCCGTCCCCCACAATACACACACAACTCCCACAGGCCCATAACACACACCGAATCCATCACACACACTTTTACCCTGGGGGGAGGGAAGCCTCAGGTGCCACGTCAGACCCACGGGTGGTTGTGGAAATTTTGTCCGACTTCTGGGTGGAATTAACGTTCTGCAGGCATGGGGTGGCTTGGGGTGAAGACCGGCCGTAGTTCAGGAGTGCTGGGGCCCAGCAGCCAACGGGGGCCCGGTAGCCAGACACGAAAGGTTGGGTCCAGCTTCTCGTGCCGACTGGCCGGGCCCCGTGCAGCCACCGGGCACGGGACAGTCCTAATGCTCTGCCCCGGAAAATACGAATATATCACATCTCGCCCATGGCTGATGGCCGCACCCCACCCATGGCTCATGAATGTCTCTCAACCATGGCTCATGACCGACCCTCATCCATGGCTCATGACCGACCCTCACCCATGTCTCATGGTTGCCCCTGATCCATGGCTCATGGCTGACTTGATGAGAACATTTTGGAGACTTTGTATAAATTTTCAGAGTTTTCATTCACGCACGGAACACTGAAAATTGGAGGACATGTTCACAGGGAGGAGAAGTGGTTAAGGCGCATGTCCTAAGAGTTATACATAGGACCTAAGATAACTAATGGCAGTGACAAGGTGAAACTTAGAAGACTGATACACATACATTTTCCTTTGTTTAAAGCTATATAGCACAGGGCAACCCTCCCCTTTCTTTGCTTACCCCTGACTAACCCCCCACCAACCAATAGAAACCCAGAAGGGGGGGAGGGGAATGAGGGCACAATCAGTCATGGCCACCCTTCACCCTTGGCTCATGACCATCCCTCACCCATGGCTCATGATCGTCCCTCACCCATGGCTCATGGCTTACTTGAGAACTTTTTGGAGACTTTGTACAGTTTCCAGAGTTTTCATTCACACGCGGGACACTGAAAATTGGACGACATGCTCATCTCACCTCGGTGATGAAATATTCGGACTTTTTAAGGTTCCCCTCCTTGGAGAAAGAAACCACAAGGCAGATTATAAAGGTCATAATAGATTACAATGCTTACATAACATTGCCCAGGATAACCTGTTAAACATGGCGGTCATTGGTTCCATTTGGTCCTACCTTGGATTGAACCTTTCAACCTACACTTTAAGGCTTTGTTTGCCCCATGAGCCAAGTGTAGACTGTAAGCTCTTCTGGCTAACAGCTGATACAGTCTGTATAGATAGCAGCACTACACATGGTGCAATAATAGAATGACAGCCAGTGAGAGAAGGTACAGTACGTCTGCTGAGGAAGCAGTAACACTGACTGCACACGAACAGTCTCCTGGGGAAATCTGCTTTCATAACCATGGCAACCAGTAAGAACCGCCTGGTGACACATATATCTGGTAACCATGGAAACCGGCGAACCTCACTTTGTAACACAGGCCTCTTGTATCCATGGAAACCTTACAAATATTGTTTATACAGTATTTGACACACTTTTGAGACTCTCGTGATCTGCAATAAAAGGGGACATTACGTCGAATAATTATTCAAACTACTTGGAAGAACCACCACGCAAGCCATATGATGATTATATGATAATGTTAAAATGAGAGTCAGGACCCTTCGCTAGGGAGCCCTATACTGTGAAGTAGAGGTGCGGTGTCACAGCTCAACCCCGTTATAGCGCGATCCGGTACAATGCGGATCCGCTTATAACGCGATGCAAGGGTGGCTCCCAATGTTCGTATTTATGAATACTTTACAACACGATTATTGGCGTCTTAAATACTTTATTGTACAATGCATACAACTGTACATTATTTCTAATGCGATCCGCTTCTAACGCGATGTGATTCTCTGGACCCCAAGCACAGCGTTATAAGGGGGTTGAGCTGTATATAGGACCAAACTGAGTTAATAACATGTTTAAGAACTCGAAGATAAATAGCACACTTGTAGAAAATAAATCGCATACATAGAAGTCATTTGTAGCACCTTTTAACGTCTGAACGTTTATCTATGGTTTTTATCTGCAATGGAGATGACAGTCAGGCGTGTTTGCACCTCTTCCCACCGCACACTCGCTTTCCGGCACGTGGCTGCCGCCCAGTTTCATCCGGCCCCGGCTGGGAAGGTCGGATATGGTGGCCGCAGCATGGATAGGTAGGGTTGCCAGGTGTCTGGTATTGAACTGGACTGTCCTGTAGTTGGACACTCTGTCCAGTAAAAAATGAGAGGTGCTGTAATACTGGACATGTATGTGTCTGGTATTTTCCTCCCTGGACATGGTGACCTGACGCACCTTTCACCATTGAGTCCAGTATTTCCGGAGAAGCCGCCTGGCAACCCTATGGATAGGTGTGGTCTCTGGGTATGACTGGTACGTTTTAAACCCATTGCTCGTTTTAAAGGCCTGCAATGGTCATGTAGCTCTGCACCTGCCCCTGACGGAGTTTAGAGGTACTTACACTTGCATAAAACCATAGCCACATTCACCCTCCAACCCCAGTTACCCCAGGCAGTGGCTTCCCACATACATACATGTGCCCGGTACCTTTCTCACTCCCTGCCCTCCCCCCCACCCCTGAAATGCCCTTCCCCTCAATATCCGGTTAGCACCCTCTCTCTCCACCTGCAGGTCCTTTCTTAGAACACATCTCATTAACGATGCATATGGGTAGCTGCGTGGGCCGATACTATACACCTCAAACATCGACCTTGACCCCTTGCAGACACACTTACCAGAACCCCCTCCAACTGTCTCTGCAAGTTCTCCCCACTTAACACTTAGATTGTAAGCTCTTCGGGGCAGGGACTCCTTTTCCTATTGTTTTATGTCTACTGCGTTTATTCCCACGATGTGTTATAATATTATGTCACGAGTATCACTGCCGTACAGCGCTATGTACCTGGATGGCGCTATATAAATAAAGACACACATGCATGCAGTTCTGCAGAGACAATGCACCTGGTGTGCATTATATGTGCCACTGGTGAGATGCCTGGACTGCTGGAGCTGGGAAGACCAGATGATGTATCCGGCACCAGAGAGGACAACCCCATTGGGAGTTGGTGAGATGTGCCCACTTTCTGCTCATGTTGTGATGCTGCCGCCTTGCTCGAGGCACACTCAGCAGATGCCACATGATGGGTGCAGCTGGCAGTGTTTGCAGGATGGAGCTGGCTCTTGGCGACTTGTTGTGGGATCTCCCTGCCAAGGATTAGGTGGCGCTTCATGCATTGGCCATTTCACAGCTTCCCCCAACTCTTCAAAGCACATGAGCCGTAGAAAATCTGCGCACACGTCAGCGCTTTCTCCGGGCCTTTGGTTCTAGCGCTTTTATCGTCTGCCGTTCTCTTGTAGGCAAGACGGGCTGCGTTGGGGCAGAGGAGAGGGCTGTGTATCAAAGATCCGCGCACACCGTTTCTGGGACTCTTTTCTGTCGTTACATTGTGGGGGTTCAGAAAAGTTTCTCACATTGCTTAAAAAAAAAAAATTCAACTGAGATAGTGCCGATAGGGGCATTACCGCGTGGAATCTCCCATTGGAGTCTCAGTGATAGTGATACTGCCCCGGTCAGCACTTTTTCAGTTTAATGAATAACCCTCGTTGTGTCCAACTCCAAAGAGTATACAACGGAATAGGAAAGATCTCCATGGTTCGTACTATTGGCAGATAGTACAGCTCCTTGTATATCTGTGGGCAAAAGCAGCATGTGACTATGTATAGATACACCTGTGTGTGCACACCCGGTCACTCTCTGTATATCTGTGGGCAAAAGCAGCATGTGACTATGTATAGATACACCTGGGTGTGTACACCTGCTCACTCTCTGTATATCTGTGGGCAAAAGCAGCATGTGACTATGTATAGATACACCTGGGTGTGCACACCCGGTCACTCTCTGTATATCTGTGGGCAAAAGCAGCATGTGACTATGTATAGATACACCTGGGTGTGCACACCCGGTCACTCTCTGTATATCTGTGGGCAAAAGCAGCATGTGACTATGTATAGATACACCTGGGTGTGCACACCCGGTCACTCTCTGTATATCTGTGGGCAAAAGCAGCATGTGACTATGTATAGATACACCTGGGTGTGCACACCCGGTCACTCTCTGTATATCTGTGGGCAAAAGCAGCATGTGACTATGTATAGATACACCTGGGTGTGCACACCCGGTCACTCTCTGTATATCTGTGGAGCTCATTTATATGTTTGGGTGTGCAGTTGCAGGACTGTTTCATCACAAAGACTTGGAGACACTCGTATGTGCTGTCAATGGCACTTATAGGGTGGATAGTGTGATCTCCTCGTGGGTTACTCACGTCTCCCGGGACACGATAGGCTGCAACTTGTCTTTGGACCGTGGCCGTCCTTTCCATGGCCGCTCCTGTGTGTATATATATGTGTGTGTGTGTGTATGTATACACCCTGCGCCTTTGTGTATATATGTGTGTGTGTATGTATACACCCTGCGCCTCTGTGTATATATGTGTGTGTGTGTGTGTATACACCCTGCGCCTCTGTGTATATATGTGTGTGTTTGCATATATATATATGTGTATATATGTGTATGTGTGTGTGTATATATGTGTATGTGTGTGTGTATATATATATATACACCATGCGTCTCTCTGTATGGATAGCCAAGTGACTGTGTTATTATCATAGTTTCTTTGTAACTGTATAACTGTGTATCTGTGGTAGGAGGCTTTGCTTATACAGTTATCCTGAACCCTGGGTGTGTTTTGCGGGTGAATGTCTTACTTAGGCCTTGAGTTGAAAGCCCTTTTGAGGGTTCAACAGTAACATGGACGCTCAGGCTGCCCTAAACATCACAGCTCGGGACATACGGACTCTCACAGAGCCGGGCACATACATCTGTGTGGAGACAGCAAAGTAAACATTGTCACTATAAATTAAACTGTGTGCTTGCTTTGTTCAGACATGGGCAATTTAGCCTTGATCAAACCCTCCTGAAATATGAGTTTCAAGAGAGGAGCCAAAAGCAAATTGTTTCCAACCCGTGTCCCTCCTCTGTCCTTTGTCCTGGGAGGTTGGCCTTGCATGGGTACGAGCTGTTGCATGACTAGCAGCCTGTTGCATAACCTCCAACAAGAATCCATCCTGCTCGGTGAGGAAACATCCTCCATGTGTTCCTAAACCTATCGGGTCTCCACAGAAAAGAAGACTTCTCTGGGGATTTATTTCCATATTTGTTTCTAGTCTGTATTATTAGTGTTGGATACATCTGGGAAACTACTCGGCAAGGGATACCGCTGCTCCGAGACAAAGCGAGAAATAGGGGATGGAGAGGGAGAGAGAGAGAGACAGAGAGAAGGGAGAGAGAGAGAGAAAGAGAGAACGGAGAGCAAGAGAATGAGGGAGAGAGGGGAGGGAGAGAGAGAAAGAGAGAATGGAGAGAGAGAATGAGGGAGAGAGAGGGAATGAGGGAGAGAGAGAGAGAGAGAGAGAGAGAGAGAATGGAGAGCGAGAGAATTGAGAGAGAGAAAGAGAGAATGGAGAGCAAGAGAATGAGGGAGAGAGGGGAGGGAGAGAGAGAAAAAGAGAATGGAGAGAGAGAATGAGGGAGAGAGAGGGAATGAGGGAGAGAGAGAGAGAGAGAGAGAGAGAGAGAGAGAGAGAGAGAGAGAGAGAGAGAGAGAGAGAGAGAGAGAGAGAGAGAGAATTGAGAGAGAGAAAGAGAGAATGGAGAGCAAGAGAATGAGGGAGAGAGAGAGGAGGAGAGAGAGGGGAGGAAGAATGGATGGCAGAGAATGGAGGATGGCGGGAGAGAGAGATGTAATAAGAATTAAAAGGAGAGAGAGATAGAGAGAGAAATGCAAGGAGCAGGTGAAGAAAAATACAGAGAATGACGAAGGGTTTAGATGAAGTAATATAGAGGGCGAAAGTGGGACATACTTCTTTTCTACCGGTTACTGCACTATTTCTCATCCGGCACCTTCGTGAATGAGCCCAAAGTGCGAACGGAAGAGAGAAGAATGCCACAAATACAGGACGGAGTGAAGTAAAACTGGTCATAAAAGGAAAATTCATTGAAAAAGAAAACAACGAAGAGGGTTTATAAGGATGTATTTTCTTGGAAGCATCAGGCACACATTCACCCGCCCCCACACACAGTCGGGACATTTGGGACACAAAGATAGGTAAATGATGTATGCCAGGACCCAGATATGGCCTAGGTTACTCGCTTTGGCCCAGATCCACAAAGCCATGCTATTGATTTAACGAGTCGTTAACTGAACGCATCATTAAGTGCTAACGGGTATCTTCATAGCGCACTAACGCAGTGTCACGTGATATTTTTGAGGCGTAACGGGCCCTTGGGTTAGCTAGAACGGACGTTCGTGCTAATGACCAAGGACAGGTGTCCTGGGCCCGGCGGCTCTGGGAGGGGGCTGGGCTAGGCTGGAAGTGGGTGGTTAGCACTCTGTCTTGGGCCTCGTACGTCCTGTCGGCGTCCCTGCTAACGACGGGCAAAAGAGGGGTTCCCTCTAACAATGTCTCTCCACAGAGCTCGGTTATAGTTAGCGAGGGGATTTAACGATGCCTTAATTACCTAAACGAGGCATTAGCTCCTTCTAGGTCCTGAAATAGAGGTTTTCAGAAGTGGGGGGGGGGGCACTCCTTTCTTAGTAGAGTCCCAAGTGCTATATATATATATATATATATATACAGTGTTCAACAAACCTATACATTTGCTCGCCCCGGGCGAGTGGATTTAACCCCCGGGCGAGTAAATATTGGCCCAAGCAGCACACGTTTTGTACTAGGTGGCGAGTAGATTTTTTTGTGTGGCGAGTAGATTTTTTGGTGATTTGTCAACCACTGTGTATATATATATATATATATATATCCTCTCAAACACACGTTCAAACACCACACAGACACCTGTGCACAAGAAGGAGCCCACCTGAGATATATGCTTATAGGATATGCAAAGTATATTTAAATAACTTCTATTTGCATATATCCCAGGTGCAGTCCTTTTTGAGTATGTGTGTATATATATATATATATATATATATATATATATAGAGAGAGAGAGAGAGAGAGAGAGAGAGAGAGAGAGAGAGAGAGAGAGAGAGAGAGAAAAGAGAAGAGAGAGAGCGTATACGCCCCATAAACATTTAATGATGGGAAAGGAGGGAGGGGGAAGAAATTCACTCACAACGGTAAATATAAAATGTGCGATTGTGAATAATAATGACCGCCACGGGTAACTCTGTGTCCGAAATCCACAGTCCAGATCCCACTCTAGGGTGTAAATGAGCAGCGAACCACTGAGGAACCGTGAGGCACCTAGTATCTTCACAAAAGTCCAATTTTCAATTAAAAAAACGACTCTCCAGCTGTAATCTGCCGCAAAATGTCCCGCGCTCGATCCGGCCTGATCGTGCGCATGCGTAATGACGTGATGATGTAACGTCAATGCGTATTGTGTGGTGACGCTCCCTGACGTGTTTCATCGCTCTCGGGTGATCGATCGGCAAAGATCCTGCTTCCCAGGGCGCGCAATATGGCGGCCTACTTTTTGGCGTAGCTTCCAAATTAGTTGCTATAGCAACCCAAGGAAACATAATACATAAAAAAATTGTGTAAAGGGGCATAAAGACTAAAAAAAAAAAGGCAGGAAATGATCTAATGTTACTCAACTGATTTATGTAAAAAAAACACACCGAATTTTGAATGAAATGCTGCTTTAAGGTAACAGGAGACAGCGCTAACATAACATGCTGTTAAGGCTATGTTGATGAGATCAGTAACGGCTGTTGTCTTTGCATATAATTAGCTTTGTGGATTGGCGTTAACCTGAGGGAACACAACGTCCGTTCGTGAGTTTGAGAACACGGCGTTCTGAGTTTTGTGGGTCTGGGCCTGTGTGTGGTTTCCAGGCTGAACGTCTGTGTTGCGGTCCTTGATTTGACGAGGGATCTGACTGTGACAATGGGAGTGTCCTTGTTGTAGCGTCTAGCGACACCTTTCTATTATCTGCGTACAGGAGAACAACAGAAGGGGTTTGCTTTGCAGTAATGTCCCACTGCTCTCATTATATTTCCTCTATTTTCTCTGGCTGTCTTGTTGAGACTTGCCCAAGCGTTGCATGACGGAAGAGGACTCAATCGATGTCCCTTTCTGGATCCATCCTTAACCCTCTCCAATCCCAAATAAATCTCCGTCACAAATGATGGGGTTTAATTACAACATCACCGATAATGCCTGATCCCTTCCATCGCGGGTCCCTGACCATTGAAACCACAACTTAAATCCATTAGCCGTGCTGGCCATAGCAGGGCACACCTCGTGACCAACAACGGCCAACTAGAAGGACACCGACAGGCCCACTGCCCTAGCCAGCCTGCCACCATCTTCTCCACCATTGAAACCAACAAATTAATGTTGTATTCAGCCAAGTTGCCATCTGATTAAGCCAACTGGGACAAACAATATAGCAGGGGCGGCCTACTCCAGTCCTTGAGGGTCACCAACAGGCCAGGTATTAGGGATATCCCTGCTTCAGCACAGGTGGCTCATTCAACGACTGTGCTACTGATTAAGCCACCCTCGCTGAAGCAGGGATATCCTTAAACCCTGAACCGCATCTCACACTTTGTGCTTATTATTATTTTACATCCTACCCCCATTAAATAATACTCCACCGAAGACGGGAGGGGAACTTCCCAGCTTCTGGAATCAGAATGTGATACCAGGGCCGCCGGCATGATGGCCGTGCAGTTGGTGCCATTGCACCGGGCCCCCGCGATTACAGATCCCCCCACGCTCTCCCCCCCACAACAATTAAACTATTTGGTCATCTACATCATCAAGGGGACTGGACAGTATTACCTGATGATGTTGATGACCAAATATGGCCACATAGCCTCCCCCTCGTGATGTGATGTGCAAGGTCACCGACGCGGGGGAGACCCCCGTGGGAACAGGTCCTGGGCCGCAGGAAAGTGTCCGGCGGCCCAGAATGTTCTGTTTGTGGGAGAACTCTCCCCTTCCTATACGCATGGCTCATTCCTTCTTTGTACAGTTAAGGCAGCTATGTATTTTTGAGAGGAGCCCATGGGGGAAGTGTGTGTGTGTGGGCAGACAGAGGGTCTTCTTAGATCTGCTTTCTTAATTGGGGTCCTGGCAACGCCCTGTGGTGATTAATGACGGCAAACAATGCTTGGCAAAGCACTGACTGGCAAAGATGAGCAAAACCTTTCAATCAGCATTAACGTAAATCACTGATCCCTCCCAGTTGTTTAAATGGCAGTTCCATGTAGCTGATATATATATATATATATATATATATATATATATATATATATATATATATATGCAAATACAACTGTATGCTCATCTGCATGTCTTAGGCAGGTCTGCAACCCCGCCTTTCCCCATCATCACCCAGCATACAGCACTTCCACTGCAGCAAGGGGTTCTGGGAAATGACATGCAAATGAGCACACAGTGTCACTTTTTGCCTCAAAAACCATTTTTAACATGGTTCCCTATAGGCTTAAGCTTGCTGCATGGTCACAGCTTTGAGCACAGCCAGGGTTAAGGTGCATACCCAGAAAACCACCCACAGACAGCTGTTTCGACCTTGATGGGTCTCATCAGTGTGGGGTTGATTTTAACTGGGTATGCATGATAGGCTATGGGATATGCTATACCATAATACTGAGTTAAGTTATGGTGAGTAAAAAAAGTGACAAAAACCCTATATATACAAATCATCAATGTCATTGGTTTCCCAAAAGATTAAAATCACCTGTAGAGTTACATTGTTTTACTTCTTGTGCAAATGAGTAAGCTTAGCCTAAATCTGCCAAAAGTACTAACACATCTAACCCTGTGGGGAGACGCAGGGAAAAAAAGGAATTCAATATCAAGAGATGAGGCATAAAACACATGCAAAAATAATACAAACAATGGATCATCAATTATGCAAGAGTTGTATTAAAGTCACTTTGTGGCAGTGTAGCTTGTATCCACATATATAAAAAAAAATACAATATACAGTATCGGCAACCAATATTGGAAAAACACATAAAGAAAAAAGGGTGTGTGGGGCGGATTATACTTTAAAGGAAACATGTAAAGGTCCTATTTGCATTCATGCCAAGGGCAGTACAAAGGACTCAGGGCATCCCTTAAGGTTGGAGGAAAGGAGATTTCACCAGCAACAAAGGAAAGGGTTCTTTACAGTCAGGGCAGTTACAATGTGGGATTCATTACCCAAGGAGACTGTGATGGCAGATACAATAGATTTGTTCAAAAAAAAGGTTGGACATGTTTTTAGAAAGGAAAGGTATACAGGGATAAACCAAATAAGTAAACATGAGAAGGATGTTGATCCAGGGAGTAATCTGATTGCCAATATCTGGAGTCGGGGAGGAATTTATTTTCCGCTTATGAGATATCATTGGATGATGTGTCACTGGGGGTTTTTGTTTGCCTTCCTCTGGATCAATATAATATACTGTAAGTATGGATATAGGATAAGATATCTATCACCTAAATAGATGTTCCACCTTTTTTCTGGCACGTGTGGGATGGGCCCCTAAAGGTGGTGGGCCACGGTGCTGCACTTATGGTAGTTCCGCCACGGCTGCCCGGCTTTCTCGAGTGCCCGGTCACCTTGTTCTATTATACTTCCTAGGTTGGTATGGAAGACCCATCTCATCAGGGGAGCCTATCACTTAAGCAGGTACACGGCAAAATCTGATTGACAATTCACGTAGGTGTTCATGCGAAAACGCTTTACCGCCTTGAGGATGCGTAAATGTATTCTCCGTGGCATTGTGTGCAGTGTCTACATGGATACATACCCTTGGGTTTGTGTATGCAACCCGCTTGAGGTTCTGTACATGCTGGTTTCCACTCATGCCAATCTGTCTTTCAGGTTTTTGGACCTCCTGTATGGCATCACTTGAGGCTTGTCTCATGACCTTTTGATTGCATTTGTTGCCTCTGTGTAGTTCAGTGGATTCCAACCTTTTTTGGTTGGTGGAGCGCCGATATCTGGTGGAGAGCCGATATCTGGTGGAGAGCCGATATCTAGTGGTGCGCCGATATCTGGTGGAGAGCCGATATCTGGTGGGGAGCCGATATCTGGTGGTGCGCCGATATCTGGTGGAGAGCCGATATCTGGTGGGGAGCCGATATCTGGTGGGGAGCCGATATCTGGTGGGGAGCCGATATCTGGTGGGGAGCCGATATCTGGTGGTGCGCCGATATCTGGTGGCGCGCCGATATCTGGTGGAGAGCCAATATCTGGTGGAGCTCCGATATCTGGTGGAGCGCCGATATCTGGTGGAGAGCCAATATCTGGTGGAGCTCCGATATCTGGTAGAGAGCCGATATCTGGTGGAGCTCCAATATCTGGTGGAGAGCCGATATCTGGTGGAGAGCCGATATCTGGTGGTGCGCCGATATCTGGTGGGGAGCCGATATCTGGTGGGGAGCCGATATCTGGTGGTGAGCCGATATCTGGTAGTGAGCCGATATCTGGTGGAGAGCCTATATCTGGTGGAGAGCCGATATCTGGTGGGGAGCCGATATCTGGTGGAGATCCGATATCTGGTGGAGCGCCGATATCTGGTGGAGCGCCGATATCTGGTGGAGCGCCGATATCTGGTGCAGCGCCGATATCTGGTGCAGCGCCGATATCTGGTGGAGCGCCGATATCTGGTGGAGCGCCAATATCTGGTGGAGAGCCGATATCTGGTGGAGCGCCGATATCTCTTATCATAGTGGACCCCTCCTATATATTTGATGCAGTTGGGTGCTAACACACTGATGTTGTGTGGTGTCACTGGGTATTAATTGCCAGATAATGTAGCACATACAGCTGTAGCAAAGCCTGCTGACTTTGGCGCCGCTGACCGCGCCGGTCGCAGCTCCGGAAGATTAACATGCACAAAGCATTTGGAGGCTAGTAAAGAGACAAGTCCCAAATTGGTCCACTTAAGAACACAACTGATTATCTAAACTGGTAAAACGTAACCTTTTATTAATCTACTAAAATAAGCCACATAAATGAAAATAATTACTGGTGATGGGTGAAGACATTCATTAAAATGGGAGGAGGGGAGAAAGGAGCGCGCACTATATATAGCAGAAGCTAAACTATGATAAAGGGCTTGATGGGGGAATCCCACGGTGTGTGTTGTAAAGCAATTACTCTCCTTTGCTAATTGATTGTTGCAGAGGAGGTGTGCAGGGACATGACGAATAATGCTTGAGTGAGCGCAGCTGAAATATTAACTCTGCGGGGGGGGGGGGGGGGGTCCCTCAGCTCCATCGTGGCAGACACTGCCCCGGGCGCCAAAGACGTTTGCTTTTTCGTCCGCGACACTGGCGACCGTAAGTCTTGCTGCACCTGTACCATTCCTTCTCTTGTCCCAAGAAGGAGCATATGTAATGGAAAATTGTCACAGTATAAACATGAATGAATGACTTTGAAAGGTTGTCCAACAACAGGTACCAATGTCTGCCACTTCTAGGATGAAGAGCAGGTAATTGTAAAGTATCTAACATACATTTTTGGTTATTGGCTTCCTATTAAAATATATACCTGCAGTCTTACCTCTTGCATTGTGATGGGGGGGTTGGGAGATGTCCACCTGCACTGTGGTTTCCTTGACTTCCTTGTCCTATACCTGGTTCGAGCGTTTCAGTATGCTGGTGATCCTCTTGCATTGTGATGGGGGGGTTGGGGGATATCCACCTGCACTGTGGTTTCCTTGACTTCCTTGTCCTATACCTGGTTCGAGCGTTTCAGTATGCTGGTGATCCTCTTGCATTGTGATGGGGGGGTTGGGTGATGTCCACCTGCACTGTGGTTTCCTTGACTTGCTTGTCCTATACCTGGTTCGAGCGTTTCAGTATGCTGGTGATCCTCTTGCATTGTGATGGGGGGGTTGGGGGATGTCCACCTGCACTGTGGTTTCCTTGACTTCCTTGTCCTATACCTGGTTCGAGCGTTTCAGTATGCTGGTGATCCTCTTGAACTGTGTGACTCTGGGGATGTTCCATCCATGTGAAGATATAGCTTGTGAGTCCCAGCGCTGCAAAATCCTACAGGTAAATCCTTCGTCGTTCAATGTCTTGCACATGCGCACACGCGCACTGTATATTTTGCATTTTTTTATGTAATTACATTTTCTATATATATATAAAAATATATATATATATATATATATATACACAGCTCAACCCCGTTATAGCGCGATCCGTTACAACGCGGATCCGCTTATAACGCGATGCACGCGTGGCTCCCAATGTTCGCATGTATGAATACTTTACAGCACGATTGTTGGCGTCTTAAATAGTTTATTGTACAATGCATACAATTGTACATTATCTCTAACGTGATCCGCTTATAACGCGATCCGCTTATAACGCGATGCGATTCTTTGGACCCCAAGCACAGCGTTATAAGGGGGTTGAGCTGTATATATATATATATATAATGAGATATTATTGTGCATGCTATGTATAGTAAGACTTGAGGTCTCCGGAGATGGTGCTGCCGCGCTTGCACTGCGGAGGGGGGAGGCCCATGCTTCTGGATCGGCGCCTCCGCAGTGATAATCACCCGGCACAGCGGTTGCGGCGCCACAGCTTGCCGCGGTGCCGAAAAGAGAACGCAGTCTTGCTACATCCGTACTTTGTGTGCACTGTGCGTATACAATATATGCTGCCATTATGAATCATTACGACACTAAGACCTAGATACACGAACTTCTGTTAAATCGGGGGGAAAATAGCCTAAAACAGGTTACAGATGTTCTGCTTCCTAAGTTAACCCAATATCCAGAAATCTACTGATATGCAAAAACAAAGTCCCCACTACATCTTATTAGAATAGGGTCATCGTCACGTTGTTGTAGGATAATGTTGTGTTATTGTCCAATAACGTGACTTCCATGTAGATCTTGGCGTTACTCCTTTTCAGACCCTGAAATAGCACTTTTGGGTGGGGTGGAGTGAGGGAGCAGAGAGTAATAACGCCATTAAATAATGCTATAGTATTAAATCGTTCCTAAGTGCAGTGCTACACCCACCCGGACACAGCAAAATAGCCATTTCAGGGTCTGGATGGGAGTAATACCAAGCTTTTTACCCACCCTAACGTATATAATGTGTGGTGGAAAGCTATTCCAGCTTCACCTTGCAGAGCCAGTATAAACATCCTGGCATTGACAGCGGTCTGTGGGTATGTTTTACTGGCTGTGCTGAAAAGCGGTGTAAGTCTGCGCTTATAGTGCCGGCGACGTCAGGCCGCGCTTATAGTGCCGGCGATGCCAGGCTGCGCTTATAGTGCCGGCGACGTCAGTCTGCGCTTATAGTGCCGGCGACGTCAGGCTGCGCTTATACTGCCGACGATGTCAGGCCGCGCTTATAGTGCCGGCGACGTCAGGCCGCGCTTATACTGCCGGCGACGTCAGGCTGCGCTTATAGTGCCGGCGATGTCAGGCTGCGCTTATAGTGCCAGCGATGTCAGGCTGCGCTTATAGTGCCGGCGACGTCAGGCTGCGCTTATAGTGCCGGCGATGTCAGGCTGCGCTTATAGTGCCGGCGACGTCAGGCCGCGCTTATAGTGCCGGCGATGTCAGGCTGCGCTTATAGTGCCGGCGATGTCAGGCTGCGCTTATAGTGCTGGCGACGTCAGGCTGCGCTTATAGTGCCGGCGATGTCAGGCTGCGCTTATAGTGCCGGCGACGTCAGTCTGCGCTTATAGTGCCGGCGATGTCAGGCTGCGCTTATAGTGCCGGCGATGTCAGGCTGCGCTTATAGTGCCGGCGACGTCAGTCTGCGCTTATAGTGCCGGCGACGTCAGGCTGCGCTTATAGTGCCGGCGATGTCAGGCTGCGCTTATAGTGCTGGCGACGTCAGGCTGCGCTTATAGTGCCGGCGATGTCAGGCCGCGCTTATAGTGCCGGCGATGTCAGGCCGCGCTTATAGTGCCGGCGATGTCAGGCTGCGCTTATAGTGCTGGCGACGTCAGGCTGCGCTTATGGTGCCGGCGATGTCAGGCTGCGCTTATAGTGCCGGCGATGTCAGGCTGCGCTTATAGTGCCGGCGACGTCAGGCCGCGCTTATAGTGCCGGCGACGTCAGTCTGCGCTTATAGTGCCGGCGACGTCAGGCCGCGCTTATAGTGCCGGCGACGTCAGGCCGCGCTTATAGTGCCGGCGATGTCAGGCCGCGCTTATAGTGCCGGCGATGTCAGGCCGCGCTTATAGTGCCGGCGACGTCAGGCTGCGCTTATAGTGCCGGCGATGTCAGGCTGCGCTTATAGTGCTGGCGACGTCAGGCTGCGCTTATAGTGCCGGCGATGTCAGGCTGCGCTTATAGTGCCGGCGACGTCAGTCTGCGCTTATAGTGCCGGCGACGTCAGGCCGCGCTTATAGTGCCGGCGACGTCAGGCCGCGCTTATAGTGCCGGCGACGTCAGGCCGCGCTTATAGTGCCGGCGATGTCAGGCCGCGCTTATAGTGCCGGCGATGTCAGGCCGCGCTTATAGTGCCGGCGACGTCAGGCTGCGCTTATAGTGCCGGCGACGTTAGGCTGCGCTTATAGTGCCGGTGACGTCAGGCCGCGCTTATAGTGCCGGCGACGTCAGGCTGCGCTTATAGTGCCGGCGATGTCAGGCCGCGCTTATAGTGCCGGCGACGTCAGGCTGCGCTTATAGTGCCGGCGATGTCAGGCTGCGCTTATAGTGCCGGCGACGTCAGGCTGCGCTTATAGTGCCGGCGACGTCAGGCCGCGCTTATAGTGCCGGCGACGTCAGTCTGCGCTTATAGTGCCGGCGACGTCAGGCCGCGCTTATAGTGCCGGCGACGTCCGCTGGAAAAGTCAAATTGAGATGACTTCCAGCGATCGCGACCGAGCTGTCACTCCGTCGCGTCGCGCTTACTATAAGCGCACGCGACGGCGGCAATGCTTTTGTTTTCAGGCGACGTCGCGTCGCCGGCACTACAAGCGCAGCCTCACGTAGGTTAACGTTCCCGTAAGTAACCGGCTCGGTGCATCCTCGGCCTGAGAGCCTCGTGTGCATTTTTAAAATAGTTTTCTGTTCCCACTTTAGGGTTTCGATGATTTCATCTTTGCATTTTTCGCTGTGGAAATGATTATCAAGATGTTTGCCTTGGGAATATTCGGAAAGAAATGTTATTTGGGGGACACCTGGAACCGCTTGGACTTTTTCATTGTCGTCGCAGGGTAAGTGTCATCATTCGGATTCTTTTTAATTGCTCTAAAAACCGGGGGGGGGGGGGGGGGGCGTGCAACTCCAGTCCAACAGGTCAGGGTTTCAGGATATCTCTGCTTCAGCACAGGTGGCTCAATCAGTGACTCGGTCATAATGACTTCAGCACCTGTGCTGAAGCAGGGATATCCTGAAAACCTGAGCAGTTGGTGGCCCTTGGAGTTGGCCAGCCCTGCTCTACAATGTTCAAGGCAAAATTAGTTGACCTGTAGCCACGTTTGGGTGAACCAACAAGATACAACACAGAGTTTGTGCTGCTAAAGTATGTTTACTTCATCAACAACAGTACCCTTTGGGGACTTTGCTAAGTCTCTGGAAAAAGGCTGCTCCCCTCGATTCTACACTGTCCAGGGGCAGGGTTTGAAGGGTAAAATGCTCTGTATCCAAGGTGAGGGAACAAGCAATATGCAGTTGTAGACACGTGGAAGATGAAATGAACAACATTTATTTCGTACTCGCAAGAAAAAGAACCAACGGCCGCCAATTGAGATGACCACAGCAACAAAAAAAAGGTCTAATCATAACAGTGAAAAGTATATGAATAGGCAAGATTGAGATAGAAAAAGGATCATTAAATCTACAGGCAAGCACACCAAAAAATGAAGAGTAAGTCTAGTAGGTAACGTCAATTTAATGACTTAGAAAAAGAAAAGAAAATAGCATCCAACGTTTCGGTGCATGGAAGCACCTTCAACAGGCGTCAAATCGGGTGTATCCCATCAGGCATATACCTTCAGGTGTATCCCGTCAGGTGTATCCCTTCAGGTGTATCCCATCAGGTGTATCCCTTCAGGTGTATCCCTTCAGGTGTATCCCTTCAGGTGTATCCCTTCAGGTGTATCCCTTGAGGTGTATCCCATCAGGTGTATCCCACTAGGTGTGTTCCATTAGGTGTATCCCATCAGGTGTATCCCATCAGGTGTATCCCATCAGGTGTATCCCATCAGCTATATCCCATCAGCTATATCCCATCAGGTATCACATCAGCTATATCCCATCAGGTGTATCCCATCAGGTATCCCATCAGCTATATCCCATCAGGTGTATCCCATCAGGTGTATCCCATCAGGTATATCACATTAGCTATATCCCATCAGGTGTATCCCATCAGGTGTATCCCATCAGGTGTATCCCATCAGGTGTATCCCATCAGCTGTATCCCATCAGGTATATCACATTAGCTATATCCCATCAGGCGTATCCCTTCAGGTGTATCCCATCAGCTGTATCCCATCAGGTGTATCCCATCAGGTGTATCCCATCAGGTACATCCCATCAGGTGTATCCCATCAGGTGTATCCCATCAGGTGTATCCCATCAGCTGTATCCCATCAGGTGTATCCCATCAGGTGTATCCCATCAGGTGTATCCCATCAGGTACATCCCATCAGATATGACATTACGAACGACATTTCCACATCTTCACCAGCTTTTCTGAAATCTGCTTTGAGGAATACTGTTTTTTTCTGGAAAAGAGGTCGATGACGGATTTAGAGCGGAGACTGGGTGATTTCCCAAGCTCGCGTCACCGCCCCCGGTCACTGTCAGACTATACAGTACGCACGTTTCAACACACAAAAGAGCTCCGTTTCTTTACCTCGAAACCCTTGCATTTCGTTTCCTCTTCCATCCCTTACATTTGATGAGGTGTTACCACTTCTTCGCGAGGAAATTCTGCACAACCACGTTTGGATTTTTTTTTTTTTCTTTTCTTTTGCCTCCGTGATGTAAAAGTGACACCCTCGCTTTCCTGAGTTCTTTCCTTTAAAAACAAAGCAGACACCTGGTTTAAATTAAAGTCTGTTTCAGCACACAAGAATCTCCTGGCTGCCGCTAAGAATCCCCATAAAAAAAAAAAAATCTGCCGACCGCGGCCAAAAGTGTGGTGTTCCCGAGACACGAGGCGTTTTTTGGATCTCTCGTTTTACCGACTTGCATAAAGGACGGAGCGGCCTTAGGGAGCCATTTCTAATGAACTGGAATTTCCTGGAAAGGCATCCGCTCCTGACATTAGCGCTGGGTCTTTATAGTGCTGGCTCTGACGATGTCTGGGAAGGGGGTGGGGGGGGGTGGGGGGGAGGGCTATGGAAAGAACACTGCCAGCTTTATACGATCTGCGAAATCGAAAAGGTATCCTGCTCATCGCACAAGGGGGCAACTACGATAATTATACCAAGGCATGGATTCCCGTTACACAATATACCCCATACATACACACGTAACAAGTCGCATGGAACCTTCTACATTCCTGCCTCAAGTGCAGGCTTTTTTGGGAAAAAAAATGTATTGTTGGTCACTTTTAACTCATTGAAAAAACGGTCTTATTCCTGGGGAACAGGATATCTGTAACCTGTCTGGTGCATGTGTTTTTGTTTTGCAGGATGCTGGAATATTCTCTTGATCTTCAGAACGTCAGCTTCTCGGCAGTGCGCACAGTCCGAGTTCTGCGGCCTCTGCGAGCCATCAACAGAGTTCCGAGTAAGTTAGCTTCAAAGTATCACAGTTGAACGACTAGTGAGCCTGACGCAAGCCAGTATGAACTGGAAAGTACTGAGTATGCAAGGGTACATGGTAAAAACCAGTGTGTGTTTTTCTGGGTGAATGGCGGTGCCATACATTTTCAAGGTGCACTGTAGGATCTTACTTAATAGAGATTGTTGCAATGTAACCGAGCACCTCACAAATCGTGTTCCTCTCGACTGAGCACATCTAGATCGAGTACATCTAGAATCAAGTATGTCTCGGCTGAGCATCTCTAGATCGAGCATCTCTAGAACGAGCACCTCTAGACCGAGCACCTCTTGACCAAACACCTCTAGTCCGAGCACCTCTAGACCGAGCATCTCTTGACCAAACACCTCTAGACCGAGCACCTCTAGACCAAACAACTCTGAGCCATTTTATCACTACCAAGGGTCTCCCAACTGCAGACGAGACGGCCAAGGTAATCATCCATGAAATCTACCGTCTTCACGAGGTCCCGGAGAAAGTCATATCAGAAAGGGGGTACAATTCACCTCCAAAATGTGGAGACCTTTCTGCGTCTCACTAGGATCCAGGTTAAACCTATCCACCGCTTTCTATCCCCAGTTTAACGGCCAGACGGAAAGGACCAACCACACTCTGGAGCAGAACCTACATTGCTCCATATTCTACCTCCAGAATGATTGGACAAAGTTTCTACCCTTGCAGAATTTTCATATAATAATGCCCAACACAGTTCTACCTGGAAAAGAACCTTGTATGCCAATTATGGGTTCCATTCAGCCGTCGTTCTGGGCCTGCCGGTTTCCTGTCCTTTTTCCGCTGTCTCGTTGATACTCTCTGCCATGCAAAAGATCCAAGAGAAAATGAAGGTGATTCTTCGGGAATCTGAAGAATGGTACAGGGGTGCTGCTGATAAACACTGAAGAGCAGCCCCTATGTTACAGGTTGGAGAAAAGGTCTGGCTTCTGACTAAAAAACTCTGTATGAAGATCCCATCTAGGAAGCTGGGACAAAAATATATTGGTCCTTTTGAAACCTGCTCACGGATCAACCTAGTAGCCTTTTGTTTACAACTCCCTGACTCCATGAACATCCATCCGGTATTCCATATCACCCTGCTAAAGCAGTTCCAGGAGAGTCCCTTCCCTGGATGCGTTCTTCCTCCTCCTGACCTCATCCAGGTTGAGGAAGAGTTTATCGACGAGAGGATCTAGGACTCCAGGTTATCTAGAGGGATGCTGCAGTACCTGATCCAGTCAATGGGCTATGGCCTGAAGAAAGATCGTGTGAGTTGGAGGAAAATATTCATGCCCCATGGCAACCTTCCACAGAAGATATCCTACAGAGCCAAGAAAGGAATCGACTGGACAACGCTCCAATTTCAGGAGTATCCCTGGCAGGTCTTGAACCCTGGAAGTTCTCCCGTTGTGCCATTGGGACTGCTGTTTTCTTGCTGCTTATTTCTTCAGAGAACTCTCTACGTTTCTTGATACCCTCATTGCCTGCCCCTGCTTCCTTAGCCTCAGCCAGGCCTATATAAGATCTCCCCTTCCGGTACCAAGTTGCTTGTTTATTGTGGTTCTTCCCAGTACTCAAGCTCGCTGCTTCACCATTGCTATTTCTTACTGTTGCTGTGTTTCCAGACCTTGCTCGGACCTTTTTTCACTTGCCTGTCTTCAATCCTGACCTGTGTCTGTTGCTGACCATCCTTTGCCTGCTGGCAACCGTGATCTCTGCTTTGTTTCTGACTATCTCTACCCACCTGCTAGCCTGTCCCAGACACTGGACTCCAGCCCCATAGTCCCTCCCTGTGGCACAGGCACTCCTAACATTGAAACTAAGCTGCCAATGTGGACCTGACCTACTGCAATCAAAGTTCCTATGACTAAGTGTACTTTCCTCCCTAATCAACTCTATTTTGTCTTCAGGGCATATCAAACAGACCTGGAAAATTGCCAGAGTTGTCCCAATCTTCAAACGAGGGGATAAAGACTACAGACCAATCTCTCTTCTCCCAATACTATCCAAAGTCATGGAAATATGTGTCCACTCCCAATTAAGCGATTACTATACAAAGACACATTTCCTTAGCCAACTCCAATCTGGCTTTCGCCCCCAAACCACTGCACAGTAACTACCGTCTTAAACGTTTGCAATGAGAACCAGTGTGGACTGGAAATGGGATCATTTACTGGTGCAATATTCAAAGATTTTGCAAAAGCTTTTGATTCTGTTGATCATGTTATCCTGTTAAACAAGCTTCAGTGCTCTGGAATGGGGGAACACGGTTTAAAAGAGGTTTATCTCGTCCCTTTTGGGTAGATCCCAATACGTGTCTATCTTGGGCTCTAACTCCAACCCTGTGGATGTCATCTGTGGGGTCCCTACTCTTTTCAGTCTTCATTAATGATCTATCTACAACTTGTAAAGCAGCTTCAATGCACATTTACGCAGATGACACAATCTTATATGCACACATCCCTCGCCTTTCTGTCCTTGGACCCGTAGTCCATCAAATTTTTCAAGACTTGAATTCTGGATATCCCAAAAGAAACTTTTTTTTTTTTAACACTGAAAAAACTGTAACAATGGTATTTGGGACTAAGGCTGAATTTCAAAAGCTACCAACTACAGTACTGAGCTACAGATCAGAACCAACTCTAACACCACCTTAGCCCCTGTCACTAGATTTAAATTTCTGGGCATATGGTTTGACTCCCATCTAACATTTGGGTTGCATATTGATACTCTGACATCCCAAACCTATGCCAAACTAGGTGTACATTATAGGAACAAATCCTGCCTAAGACGACTACTTACAAGAAGTACATAGCCCAACAGATCCTAATGTCAATTATGGACTTTGGGGACATAGTATATGGTACAGCCCTGCCAAACTCACCTTAGGAAGACACCCTTTACAACTCAATATGCTGCTTTGTCCTACAATGTAATCACACCACACATCACTGCGAAATGCTCCAAGAACTAGATTGGCTATATGCCTTGAGTCCAGGTGCAAAGTACATTTTTCCTGTTTTACCGTCAAATAATTTCTGGGCAGGCAACCCACTTATCTGAACAAACTCCTCACCCCTACCACACGCACCACTTATCACCTGAGATCAGACTCCAAGAGACTGTTCACAGTCCCAATGTTCATTAAAGAATCCAGTCACTGCTCCTTCTCTTACCGTGCACCTTTTGACTGGAACAACCTACAAGAGACTCTCTAAACCGCCTCCTGTTCAAGTAATTTCCAAACTTCAGCTGTCTCTCATTTTAATCTTGTCTGTAACTGTTACCTACGCCCATAACATATATTATCTCTAACTGCCCATGAAATGTCTGTGAATGGAAAGTATATCCTCTGTTCATTTCATGTAAACCCGTGTATTCTCACCATAACTCTATGCCCAGGACATAATTGAAAATGAGAGGTTGCTCTCAATGTATGATTTCCTGGTGAAACATCCAACGCCACCCATTCCCCTACACTAAGCCACAGAAAGGAGATACCAGGATACAGCCAGGGCGCGGGAAACATTGAATATGCACGAGTAAGAATGGCGAGAGAATGAAGTATGGATACTGTTGTTCTTCCAGTATATACAGAATACTAGTGCTTCAGGAGAGATCATTTGTCTAAACCAGGTGTTTGCTCGTGACACGGAGCTGTATTATTGTGTTGTCATGTCATATTTTGTGTAGGACGCACGCATCACATGTACGATTTCTTGCATGCCCTTCTCTAGGTATGCGCATCCTGGTCACTTTGCTGCTGGACACTTTGCCCATGTTGGGGAATGTTTTGCTCCTCTGTTTCTTCGTCTTCTTCATCTTCGGGATAGTAGGCGTCCAGCTGTGGGCCGGGCTGCTAAGAAACCGTTGCTTCCTCCCCGAAAATTTTAGTCTGTAAGTCAACAAAGAGAGCCGTTTATTTTTATTTCCTGTTGTTACAGCTATGAATATGAACACTTTTTTATAACATTATGGGGGTGGTGAGTAGGGGAGGGCGAACCAGTCCAAATCTGTCCCCCCCAGAATTCTGCCGATAGGTTTCACCAAATTCCTCCCCCCCCCCCACGGATTAATAATTTGCCATGTGGATTGTCGGTGATTGGAAAAAATATATCAGAAAAAGGGCGGATTGGCCTTTTTGAAACTGATCCGCGGACGAAACGAGCCGGACGATCCTAGTGAGGAGACGGGGGAGCATAGAAAGGAGAGAAGGTGAAGGAGTTATAAGTGCAAATGGGAGGTCATACACATTTAAAGAAGTAATTATTAGTGTCTTTTACATAGTTGAGAATGATAAATATAAAAAACTGGGTAAGATTGTAAAAAAAAAGGAAATACAACATATCGATACAGGCTTCAATTGAATAACAAAACGTATCGGCATCCAACAATTAGCTTAACATGGTAATAAAGGATTTCCAGGTAGGTTCTTAAAAGCCTGGGTGCGGTGTAATGGCCATAACTCGTCAACTTTTCCGTCAACACAATAAGGGAAATATGTGTTCTTCCATGGTCCTGGGGTGAAGGGGGATCTGTTTGTCTCCAGTGTTTGGCAAGGGTGCATCTTGTGGCTGTACGAATTTGGGAGATTGGCTTTGGCTGTGTTTTTGTTAATGCCTGAGCACGGTTGGCCTAAAATCAGGGACCAGTGGTCTTTCTCTAGAGAAAGGGAAAGTGCGTAGTGCGAGACATTGTCCCATAAAACCTGGATCTCAGAGGTAGTTAGCTAAATGTTAGAAAGTGACTTAGTCCCGTCAACCTAGCGGAGAAAGCCTCAAAATGATGATGTGTAATCTAATGCGGTTCTGTACCAGTGGAGAGGGATTTTGTATGATTTTTTTCCTTTTTCATTGTGCGTGTGGTTGCCAGCTGTTTCCCAAAGCATCTGCCTATCCTCCCAGTCACATACACTACCCAAATCTTTCTCCCATGCTCCCATGCCTTTACCTTTCTTTGTATCATCCGCTAGAAAGAAATTACAAGGTGGAGATCAGATTAGATTGATCTAAGGCAGGAGGGGGCAATTATTTTGGCCGGGGGGCCACTTGATAAGCTTTGGTGAGCTTCACGGGTCACAAACTTATGTAGGATCAACATTAATGTGACCCGTGAAGCTTACCAAAGCTCCCCTCCTCACCAACTCCTCCCCCCTTCTCCAGCTTCTCCCCCTTCTCCCCTACATACTCTTCTTCTCATCTGCATCTCCCTTTCCCTTTCTCTCTTACTCCCATCACTCTTTTTTACCCCCCCCCCCCCTCCACTCTCCAACATCCAGGGGGTGCTGAAATGAAGGGGGTTCAGCCCCGCCGACCCCCTGCTTCAATCCTATGTTCGCCCACTTGAATGGCATCTTTAAAGGGAATTATTGCTTGTACAGTGTGACGCCATTGGACGCCAGTTAAACCCTGGAAACCTTTTTTGCCGTGGCACCTCTGCTTCTTTCAGCCCCGTTTCACTGGAGCTGGAAAGATATTATCAGACCGAAAACGAGGACGAGAACCCTTTCATCTGTTCTCAAGCGCGAGAGAACGGCATGCGCTACTGCCGGAGCGTCCCAGCGCGCAGGGAGGAAAGCCTGGAGTGTACGCTGGATTATTATTCCTACAATAACACGAGTAACACTTCGTGCGTCAACTGGAACCAGTACTACACAAACTGCTCGGCCGGAGAGCACAACCCTTTCAAAGGGGCTATCAATTTTGACAACATTGGGTATGCGTGGATAGCAATATTTCAGGTGAGATAGTAACATATATGTATTCTAATTGAAATATATATATATATATCAACAACTTGGCAATGAATATAGGTTACATTATTACTATGAAGGCAATCTACAAACAAAAATTGCCAATGCAATCGCTTATAGGGGTTTACGTTGAGCTGTTAAGATGGACAAGAAGCGAAAAGGTGACACCCGGTGTGCTGGTTTGCATGTTATTACCCAGAATCCCTGGCGGCAGTGGAAGCATTGTGTGCTGATAGATTATGGGGAAAGGCGGGGGTTGCGGACCTGTTCACATAGACCCCCTATAAACAATTCTGTCTGGGAATTTCTTGTAATTTGTACATATTTTTTTTTTTACCTAATTGTAATGGGGGAATTTTTTGGTGCTAAGCCGTGCCACGTTCAGCGCCACGGACCCACTGGCTCCTGAGATGTTTAACGTGTCGCGTGTGGAAATGCTTCCCTTTAATCTATGGCAGAGTGTCTTCTCTCTCTCGTGAAAGCTCACGGCCCTACTCTCGGATCTTTCTGGCTTAGCCGACTGGTCCGAAGTTGTCCCTCGTTTACTAAAGCTTAAAGTCCTCTTCTGTGGCCAGTAACTTGCTGATGAGCCTCGTGCTCTTCCCTAGACCTGTTGGCCATGAAGGCTGCTATGTAACTGACCCTGTATATTAAGGTGTCGGAGCTAGGAAATAGGTCTTGAAGGCCAAAGTTAATGTCCTGCCTTGGCCTCCCATATCTTGCATCTTCTGGGATAAATCCATTTGCTTCATGTACCACCCTAGGGCAGACATAATATGCAGTGCGTCTCAATCTCAATATAGCTTTTTAATAGATAAATAGGAGACGCACCTTGCACTTCACTCTGGCTCCCCCTGGTGGACGTGCCGTAGATGTGTGTGGAGTGGCACTGCAGACCTGTGTTTACCATGTCCATGTCTCCCGTATGGTTCTGTTTGTCAGGTGATAACCCTGGAGGGCTGGGTGGACATCATGTACTTCGTCATGGACGCTCACTCCTTCTACAACTTCATCTATTTTATACTCTTAATTATAGTAAGTGCTCGTTTATTTACTGGGAGGACGTTCCGACCTGGCTCGCAGGACGACGGCTTACACCAGGAGTGGCCAACTCCAGTCCTCACGTGGGCCACCAGCCGGTCACGTTTTAACGACTGAGGCACTGTTCGGGCCACCTGTGTTGGACCTTCAGGGCTGGGGTAGACCACCCTGGCTTGTACGATCACTGCGCATGTACGCTTGCATGTATGCGAGTGTGCGTTTATATGCAGCTGTAGCAAGACGTGCCACTGCCACGTGCGAACAAGGCCCAGAAGGATACACGCCGTGGGAGGGTCCCATTCAGAGGCATGGACCCGTCCTACCCCACACTGTCCCGGGCGCCACGAACCTCTGCTTGTTTGCCCGCGATGCCGAGGCCAGTACGTCTCGCTACATCTGTGTTTGTAATTATTTTACAATAAACACTTGCTATTTTTCATTCTTAAGATGCCACCAAAATGTATCCTTTAGTTGCATGTTCTTGTATGTGTACATGTATGTGAGTGTTTATGTCTGCATGCGTGCCTGCTTGCATGTTATTGTTCTTGTATGTATACATGTATGTGAGTTGTGAGTGTTTATGTCTGCATGCGTGCCTGCTTGCACGTTCTTGTATGTATACATGTATGTGAGTTGTGAGTGTTTATGTCTGCATGCGTGCCTGCTTGCATGTTCTTGTATGTATACATGTATGTGAGTTGTGAATGTTTATGTCTGCATGCGTGCCTGCTTGCATGTTCTTGTATGTATACATGTATGTGAGTTGTGAGTGTTTATGTTTGCATGCGTGCCTGCTTGCATGTTCACATCTGGGTTTCTTGAGGCCTTAAAGGAGCAATCCAAGCAGGTGTGTGTGTGTGTGTGTGTGTGTGTGTATGTGTATGTGTGTATATATAACATCACAGCTTGCCCCACTTTTAAAAAATGTGATAAAATTCCTGATAAGAATTGTGAGTGTGTGAGTGTGTGAGTGTGTGAGTGTGTGAGTGTGTGAGACTAGTGTGGCTGGTGAACCCAGCTAGCGTGCCGGAGCGGCCACCGGCTCCCCTTACAGAGGAAAGCATCTCGGTAAGCAGGGGGTCCCTTCAGCATCGGAGATGGCTGGATTGCTGCTTTAATTAACTTTAATATACTGGAGAGGAAGTGAAAATCTTTTAGACGGGAACATAGTAACGACTTTGTTTCATTTCAGACTCGTTTTTTTCCCTTCTTTCTGCAGATCGGCTCCTTTTTTATGATCAACCTTTGCCTAGTGGTAATAGCCACCCAGTTTTCTGAGACCAAGCAGCGGGAGAGCCAGCTCATGAAGGAGCAGCGCGTCCGCTTCCTCTCCGACGCCAGCACGCTGGCCAGCTTCTCCGAGCCCGGCAGCTGCTACGATGAACTTCTCAAGTACTTGGTCCACGTGACTCGGAAGGCGAGCAAGCAACTCGTCCAGTTCTACAGAGCAGCCGTTTTGAAGGTCGGGTTCACACCCAGCCTGGTGATTAAGGGTAGCACGGAGAAAAAGTGTCGCAAACACAACAGGAGAAGAAGGTCGTCGGTGCATCACTTAATTCATCATCACCACCACCATCATCACCATTACCACCTGGGAAACGGCAGCTTGCGGGCGCCCCAGGCCAGTCCGGAGCTCAGCGAAGCGGAGACGAGTTCTCCTCACAACGGTAGACTCATGCTGACTTTTGCCGGGGCTCAAACGTCCCCCATGGCTTCTGCCGCCAACACAGAGTCCATTCACAGCATTTACCATGCCGATTGTCACCTGGAGCCGGTACACTGTGTGCCGGCCTTTGCCCAGCCGGGCACAGCGCTGTCAAACCCAGATGCGCTTCAACGAAGCGTTGTCGGCAATAAAATCTACCCGACGGTGCACCCGAGCACATCGCACGAGGCACAGAGGGAAAAAGAACAAGGGGAAGCGGAAGTGAACCCGGTGAGCACCACGGACGCCAACATCCCCCCTGGGCCTCATTACAGAACGATGAACAGACTGCTGGAGACACAGAGCACAGGTAGGATTCACGTCCTACGGTCACGGTCCACTTTAAGTTGTTACTTAGTGTGTTTATGTTTTATATTACATTGAAAAGGGCTTCAATCGGGGCGATACCTCATGCAAATTCCCAAAGACCTCAATAGTGCCCCAATCAGCACTATCGCAGTTTAATGAATGTCACGCAGCAAGAAAGCTACTCATGTAAATTCATATGATGATGTCTCGGCCAAAGTATGTGCAGTGGGCTGCATGCTGGGAGTGAGAAGATGCGGTGTGTTGCATGCTGGGAGTGAGAAGATGCGGTGTGCTGCATGCTGGGAGTGAGAAGATGCGGTGTGCTGCATGCTGGGAGAAGATGCGGTGTGCTGCGTGCTGGGAGTGAGAAGATGCGGTGTGCTGCATGCTGGGAGTGAGAAGATGCGGTGTGCTGCATGCTGGGAGTGAGAAGATGCGGTGTGCTGCATGCTGGGAGTGAGAAGATGCGGTGTGCTGCATGCTGGGAGTGAGAAGATGCGGTGTGCTGCATGCAGGGAGTGAGAAGATGCGGTGTGCTGCATGCTGGGAGTGAGAAGATGCGGTGTGCTGCATGCTGGGAGTGAGAAGATGCGGTGTGCTGCATGCTGGGAGTGAGAAGATGCGGTGTGCTGCATGCTGGGAGTGAGAAGATGCGGTGTGCTGCATGCTGGGAGTGAGAAGATGCGGTGTGCTGCATGCTGGGAGTGAGAAGATGCGGTGTGCTGCATGCTGGGAGTGAGAAGATGCGGTGTGCTGCATGCTGGGAGTGAGAAGATGCGGTGTGCTGCATGCTGGGAGTGAGAAGATGCGGTGTGCTGCACGCTGGGAGTGAGACGATGCGGTGTGCTGCACGCTGGGAGTGAGAAGATGCGGTGTGCTGCACGCTGGGAGTGAGACGATGCGGTGTGCTGCACGCTGGGAGTGAGAAGATGCGGTGTGCTGCACGCTGGGAGTGAGAAGATGCGGTGTGCTGCACGCTGGGAGTGAGAAGGTGCGGTGTGCTGCACGCTGGGAGTGAGAAGATGCGGTGTGCTGCACGCTGGGAGTGAGAAGATGCGGTGTGCTGCACGCTGGGAGTGAGAAGATGCGGTGTGCTGCATGCTGGGAGTGAGAAGATGCGGTGTGCTGCACGCTGGGAGTGAGAAGATGCGGTGTGCTGCATGCTGGGAGTGAGAAGATGCGGTGTGCTGCATGCTGGGAGTGAGAAGATGCGGTGTGCTGCATGCCCCAGCGTGAGAAGATGCGGTGTGCTGCACGCTGGGAGTGAGAAGATGCGGTGTGCTGCACGCTGGGAGTGAGAAGGTGCGGTGTGCTGCACGCTGGGAGTGAGAAGATGCGGTGTGCTGCACGCTGGGAGTGAGAAGATGCGGTGTGCTGCGTGCTGGGAGTGAGAAGATGCGGTGTGCTGCATGCTGGGAGTGAGAAGATGCGGTGTGCTGCATGCTGGGAGTGAGACGATGCGGTGTGCTGCACGCTGGGAGTGAGAAGATGCGGTGTGCTGCACGCTGGGAGTGAGAAGATGCGGTGTGCTGCACGCTGGGAGTGAGAAGATGCGGTGTGCTGCGTGCTGGGAGTGAGAAGATGCGGTGTGCTGCATGCTGGGAGTGAGAAGATGCGGTGTGCTGCATGCTGGGAGTGAGAAGATGCGGTGTGCTGCATGCTGGGAGTGAGAAGATGCGGTGTGCTGCATGCTGGGAGTGAGAAGATGCGGTGTGCTGCATGCTGGGAGTGAGAAGATGCGGTGTGCTGCATGCTGGGAGTGAGAAGATGCGGTGTGCTGCATGCTGGGAGTGAGAAGATGCGGTGTGCTGCATGCTGGGAGTGAGAAGATGCGGTGTGCTGCATGCTGGGAGTGAGAAGATGCGGTGTGCTGCATGCTGGGAGTGAGACGATGCGGTGTGCTGCACGCTGGGAGTGAGAAGATGCGGTGTGCTGCATGCTGGGAGTGAGACGATGCGGTGTGCTGCACGCTGGGAGTGAGAAGATGCGGTGTGCTGCACGCTGGGAGTGAGAAGATGCGGTGTGCTGCACGCTGGGAGTGAGAAGGTGCGGTGTGCTGCACGCTGGGAGTGAGAAGGTGCGGTGTGCTGCACGCTGGGAGTGAGAAGATGCGGTGTGCTGCACGCTGGGAGTGAGAAGATGCGGTGTGCTGCACGCTGGGAGTGAGAAGATGCGGTGTGCTGCATGCTGGGAGTGAGAAGATGCGGTGTGCTGCACGCTGGGAGTGAGAAGATGCGGTGTGCTGCATGCTGGGAGTGAGAAGATGCGGTGTGCTGCACGCTGGGAGTGAGAAGATGCGGTGTGCTGCATGCTGGGAGTGAGAAGATGCGGTGTGCTGCATGCTGGGAGTGAGAAGATGCGGTGTGCTGCATGCTGGGAGTGAGAAGATGCGGTGTGCTGCGTGCTGGGAGTGAGAAGATGCGGTGTGCTGCGTGCTGGGAGTGAGAAGATGCGGTGTGCTGCATGCTGGGAGTGAGAAGATGCGGTGTGCTGCATGCTGGGAGTGAGAAGATGCGGTGTGCTGCATGCTGGGAGTGAGAAGATGCGGTGTGCTGCATGCTGGGAGTGAGAAGATGCGGTGTGCTGCATGCTGGGAGTGAGAAGATGCGGTGTGCTGCATGCTGGGAGTGAGAAGATGCGGTGTGCTGCATGCTGGGAGTGAGAAGATGCGGTGTGCTGCATGCTGGGAGTGACAAGATGCGGTGTGCTGCATGCTGGGAGTGAGAAGATGCGGTGTGCTGCATGCTGGGAGTGACAAGATGCGGTGTGCTGCATGCTGGGAGTGAGAAGATGCGGTGTGCTGCATGCTGGGAGTGAGAAGATGCGGTGTGCTGCATGCTGGGAGTGAGAAGATGCGGTGTGCTGCATGCTGGGAGTGAGAAGATGCGGTGTGCTGCGTGCTGGGAGTGAGAAGATGCGGTGTGCTGCATGCTGGGAGTGAGAAGATGCGGTGTGCTGCATGCTGGGAGTGAGAAGATGCGGTGTGCTGCATGCTGGGAGTGAGAAGATGCGGTGTGCTGCATGCTGGGAGTGAGAAGATGCGGTGTGCTGCATGCTGGGAGTGAGAAGATGCGGTGTGCAGCACGCTGGGAGTGAGAAGATGCGGTGTGCAGCACGCTGGGAGTGAGAAGATGCGGTGTGCTGCGTGCTGGGAGTGAGAAGATGCGGTGTGCTGCGTACTGGGAGTGAGAAGATGCGGTGTGCTGCACGCTGGGAGTGAGAAGATGCGGTGTGCTGCATGCTGGAAGTGAGAAGATGCGGTGTGCTGCACGCTGGGAGTGAGAAGATGCGGTGTGCTGCATGCTGGAAGTGAGAAGATGCGGTGTGCTGCATGCTGGGAGTGAGAAGATGCGGTGTGCTGCATGCTGGGAGTGAGAAGATGCGGTGTGCTGCATGCTGGGAGTGGGACGATGCGGTGTGCTGCATGCTGGGAGTGAGAAGATGCGGTGTGCTGCATGCTGGGAGTGGGACGATGCGGTGTGCTGCATGCTGGGAGTGAGAAGATGCGGTGTGCTGCATGCTGGGAGTGAGAAGATGCGGTGTGCTGCATGCTGGGAGTGAGAAGATGCGGTGTGCTGCATGCTGGGAGTGGGACGATGCGGTGTGCTGCATGCTGGGAGTGAGAAGATGCGGTGTGCTGCATGCTGGGAGTGGGAAGATGCGGTGTGCTGCATGCTGGGAGTGAGAAGATGCGGTGTGCTGCATGCTGGGAGTGGGACGATGCGGTGTGCTGCATGCTGGGAGTGAGAAGATGCGGTGTGCTGCATGCTGGGAGTGAGAAGATGCGGTGTGCTGCATGATGGGAGTGAGAAGATGCGGTGTGCTGCATGCTGGGAGTGGGACGATGCGGTGTGCTGCATGCTGGGAGTGAAAAGATGCGGTGTGCTGCATGCTGGGAGTGAGAAGATGTGGTGTGCTGCATGCTGGGAGTGAGAAGATGCGGTGTGCTGCATGCTGGGAGTGAGAAGATGCGGTGTGCTGCATGCTGGGAGTGGGACGATGCGGTGTGCTGCATGCTGGGAGTGAGAAGATGCGATGTGCTGCATGCTGGGAGTGAGAAGATGCGGTGTGCTGCATGCTGGGAGTGAGAAGATGCGGTGTGCTGCGTGCTGGGAGTGAGAAGATGCGGTGTGCTGCATGCTGGGAGTGAGAAGATGCGGTGTGCTGCATGCTGGGAGTGAGAAGATGCGGTGTGCTGCATGCTGGGAGTGAGAAGATGCGGTGTGCTGCATGCTGGGAGTGAGAAGATGCGGTGTGCTGCATGCTGGGAGTGAGAAGATGCGGTGTGCTGCATGCTGGGAGTGAGAAGATGCGGTGTGCTGCATGCTGGGAGTGACAAGATGCGGTGTGCTGCATGCTGGGAGTGAGAAGATGCGGTGTGCTGCATGCTGGGAGTGACAAGATGTGGTGTGCTGCATGCTGGGAGTGAGAAGATGCGGTGTGCTGCATGCTGGGAGTGAGAAGATGCGGTGTGCTGCATGCTGGGAGTGAGAAGATGCGGTGTGCTGCATGCTGGGAGTGAGAAGATGCGGTGTGCTGCATGCTGGGAGTGAGAAGATGCGGTGTGCTGCATGCTGGGAGTGAGAAGATGCGGTGTGCTGCATGCTGGGAGTGAGAAGATGCGGTGTGCTGCATGCTGGGAGTGAGAAGATGCGGTGTGCTGCATGCTGGGAGTGAGAAGATGCGGTGTGCTGCACGCTGGGAGTGAGAAGATGCAGTGGGCTGCGTGCTGGGAGTGAGAAGATGCGGTGTGCTGCATGCTGGGAGTGAGAAGATGCGGTGTGCTGCATGCTGGGAGTGGGACGATGCGGTGTGCTGCATGCTGGGAGTGAGAAGATGCGGTGTGCTGCATGCTGGGAGTGAGAAGATGCGGTGTGCTGCATGCTGGGAGTGAGAAGATGCGGTGTGCTGCATGCTGGGAGTGAGAAGATGCGGTGTGCTGCATGCTGGGAGTGACAATATGCGGTGTGCTGCGTGCTGGGAGTGAGAAGATGCGGTGTGCTGCATGCTGGGAGTGAGAAGATGCGGTGTGCTGCATGCTGGGAGTGAGAAGATGCGGTGTGTTGCATGCTGGGAGTGAGAAGATGCGGTGTGCTGCACGCTGGGAGTGAGAAGATGCGGTGTGCTGCATGCTGGGAGTGAGAAGATGCGGTGTGCTGCATGCTGGGAGTGAGAAGATGCGGTGTGCTGCTTGCTGGGAGTGAGAAGATGCGGTGTGCTGCATGCTGGGAGTGAGAAGATGTGCTGCATGCTGAGAGTGAGAAGATGCGGTGTGCTGCACGCTGGGAGTGAGAAGATGCGGTGTGCTGCACGCTGGGAGTGAGAAGATGCGGTGTGCTGCATGCTGGGAGTGAGAAGATGTGGTGTGCTGCATGCTGGGAGTGAGAAGATGCGGTGTGCTGCATGCTGGGAGTGAGAAGATGCTGTGTGTTGCATGCTGGGAGAGAGAAGATGCGGTGTGCTGCACGCTGGGAGTGAGAAGATGCGGTGTGCTGCATGCTGGGAGTGGGACGATGTGGTGTGCTGCATGCTGGGAGTGAGAAGATGCTGTGTGCTGCATGCTGGGAGTGAGAAGATGCTGTGTGTTGCATGCTGGGAGTGAGAAGATGCGGTGTGCTGCACGCTGGGAGTGAGAAGATGCGGTGTGCTGCATGCTGGGAGTGTGAAGATGTGGTGTGCTGCATGCTGGGAGTGGGACGATGTGGTGTGCTGCATGCTGGGAGTGAGAAGATGCGGTGTGCTGCATGCTGGGAGTGAGAAGATGCGGTGTGCTGCATGCTGGGAGTGAGAAGATGCGGTGTGTTGCATGCTGGGAGTGGGACGATGCGGTGTGCTGCATGCTGGGAGTGAGAAGATGTGGTATGCTGCATGCTGGGAGTGGGACGATGCGGTGTGCTGCAGCAGGGAGTGGGAAGATGAGGTGTGCTGCATGCTTGGAGTGAGAAGATGTGGTGTGCTGCATGCTGGGAGTGGGACGATGTGGTGTGCTGCATGCTGGGAGTGAGAAGATGCGGTGTGCTGCATGCTGGGAGTGAGAAGATGCGGTGTGTTGCATGCTGGGAGTGAGAAGATGCGGTGTGCTGCATGCTGGGAGTGAGAAGATGTGGTATGCTGCATGCTGGGAGTGGGACGATGCGGTGTGCTGCAGCAGGGAGTGGGAAGATGAGGTGTGCTGCAGCAGGGAGTGGGGGGAGACCCTCTGCAGCTGGGAGTGGGTGGGGGGCTCTCTACAAGAGGGAGTGGAGATTGTCTCTCTGCTGCAGGGAGTGGATTAGACAGCTGCAGGGAGTGGAGGAGGCTCTCTGCTGCAGGGAGTGGATTAGACAGCTGCAGGGAGTGGAGGAGGCTCTCTGCAGCAGGGAGTGGGGGAGGCTCGCAGGGAGTGGGGGGGACTGCTGCAGGGAGTGGGGGGGACAGCTGCAGGGAGTGGAGGAGGCTCTCTGCGGCAGGGAGTGGGGGGGGGGACTGCTGCAGGGAGTGGGCACTGCTGCAGGGAGTGGGCACAGAGGATTCCCCTACTCGCAAGAATGTGACTATTCAAAGCTTGGATCTCTAACATTTGTCACTGATTATGTGTTACAAAATGCAGGCGCCTGCCGGGGCTCCTGCAAGATTTCTGTCCAAGCTCCAACCTCCGAGGGCGAGACGTGTGAAACAGAAAAGTGCTCTCATTGCACCGAGCTGGAAGTCCTAGATAACGAGGCCACGGACTCCGACAGCGACGCAGGCTCCGAGTTCACCCAGGACACTCCCGGCAGCGACCAAAGTGAAACCCGAAGAGTTAACGGCAGAACCAAGAAGCCCAACAAGGTGCTGTGGCTCTGGGAGACGGTGTGCGAGACCTTTACGAAAATTGTAGACAGCAAATACTTTGGCCGAGGCATAATGATCGCAATCCTGATTAACACCCTCAGTATGGGAATTGAGTATCATGAACAGGTAAGATACTAAACCTACTGCCAGGGGGCCCAGTGGCTTCATTTTTACAGCATTATTGATTGGAGTATTTGCCGGGAATGATCGTAAACTCAGCGCTCATAGCAGAGCCATTAAGGATGATGCACTCTCACCCTGTCATTGCTGGCTTGGTATCAGTAACATGGGTGTACATAAGAAGCAGCCCATGCAATATCCGACATGTGCTTTGTTTTTATAATAAATCAGTTCTGTAGTACTAGATACTTACTTAAAAAAATGTTATTCGACTCTTAATGCCATATTTAATGAGTTTTAATATACTGGGCATCCTTTGATTTCTATAGCAGGCTATAGACCACTTCCCCCAGCAGTGGAAGATCTTTGCAACACTTTCCTGTTTGTGGTAACTTTGTTGCCAATATTCCCAGCAGTTTGAGCTGCAAACTGTAACAATAGCTAATGTTACCGTAGTATTATAAGAATACATTGTAGCTGCTGGGTGACACTGGGTGAAGGATTGATTGTAAACTTGAAGAGGCAGCCATTAAGTGAACCCTGGTAAGCAGAATCTTTGCCGGTCGATCACGGGAGAACAAATCGATCGGCAGCTTAGGGAATTAGTTTTCAATTAAGATAATTAAAGGCCGCTTATATTAAAACAAATATATATATATATATATATATATATATATATATATATATATATATATATATATATAAAGTGTCAGTTGGAAGGCCTCTTTAAAAGTTCTGATGAGGCCAAAATGCATTTTCATCCTATCTTCGATGTATCTGACTCGTATTATCTATGCACAGAAACATCGTCTGTTTCTCAAAGTTGCAATTCTGCTCTTGTAATTCTAAGCCCATTTTGTGTCTCTTATCTGCAGCCAGAAGAACTGACCAATGCTCTTGAGATCAGCAATATTGTTTTCACCAGCCTCTTTGCTCTGGAAATGCTTTTAAAACTTTCGGTCTATGGTCCTTTTGGCTACATTAAAAATCCTTACAATATCTTTGACGGGATCATTGTGATTATCAGGTACTAATTGGTTGTTTGTGTAACTCCAAAGAGCAATTTCCATGTGATTATGCTGAAGTGAACTTGGCCATATGATTTAATTCTTGGGAAATGGTTTGAAATATGAGAAATGGTTTCATGTGTCTTTGTGCTTTGATTTTCTCCCTGCTTCTTTTGTTGTTTTTCCACTGACACACTTTATTTCTTATGACAAAAAGGAATAAGTTGGCACTATCAAGTTCTAAAATGTGATCATTTATTCCTTCTGTATAAACCGTCATTATAAAAAAATGGTGAATATGCAGAAATCTCAAATCAATTCAAGTGTACGAAAGAAAAAGGGCCAATAAAAAAGATATATATATTTTCTAATAAAACATACAGAAAATGTGAATATTTATATTAAAGATGAGGAAAATACGCTAGAAACAATGTCTCTCCAGAGTTCTTTTAAAGGAGAACCTCCTCCAGGAATACAATGTTTCTAACAGGTAAGAGTCCCATAAGGATTTCCTTGTGTCCTCAATACTGGAAGGAAAAGACAAACAGGGAAAGAGTGCATAAACGATAGTGTAGTAAGTCCAGGCAACTTCATTACACCGACAATACTGCCCTTCCAACAGCTTCATATCACCGACAATACTGCCCTTCCAACACCTTTATAACACCGACAATACTGCCCTTTCAACAACTTCATAACACCGACAATACTGCCATTCCACCAACTTCATATCACCGACAATACTGCCCTTCCAACAGCTTCATATCACCAACAATACTGCCCTTCCAACAGCTTCATATCACCAAATACTGCCCTTCCAACAGCTTCATAACACCGACAATACTGCCCTTCCACCAACTTCATATCACCGACAATACTGCCCTTCCAACAGCTTCATATCACCGACAATACTGCCCTTCCAACACCTTCATAACACCGACAATACTGCCCTTCCAACAGCTTCATAACACCGACAATACTGCCCTTCCAACAGCGTCATAACACCGACAATACTGCCCTTCCAACAGCTTCATATCACCGACAATACTGCCCTTCCAACAGCGTCATAACACCGACAATACTGCCCTTCCACTAACTTCATATCACCGACAATACTGCCCTTCCAACAGCTTCATATCACCGACAATACTGCCCTTCCAACAGCTTCATAACACCGACAATACTGCCCTTCCAACAGCTTCATATCACCGACAATACTGCCCTTCCAACACCTTCATAACACCGACAATACTGCCCTTCCAACAGTGTCATAACACTGACAATACTGCCCTTTCAACAGCTTCAAAACACCGATAATACTGCCCTTCCACCAACTTCATAACACCGACAATACTGCCCTTCCAACAGCTTCATATCCCCGACAATACTGCCCTTCCAACAGCTTCATAACACTGACAATACTGCACTTCCAACCACTTCACATCACCAACAATACTGCCCTTCCAACCACTTCATAACACCGACAATACTGCCCTTCCAACCACTTCATAACACCGACAATACTGCCCTTCCAACAGCTTCATAACACCGACAATACTGCCCTTCCAACAGCTTCATATCACCGACAATACTGCCCTTCCAACAGCTTCATATCACCGACAATACTGCCCTTCCAACAGCGTCATAACACCGACAATACTGCCCTTCCAACAGCTTCATAACACCGACAATACTGCCCTTCCAACAGTGTCATAACACCGACAATACTGCCCTTCCAACAGCTTCATATCACCGACAATATTGCCCTTCCAACAGCGTCATAACACCGACAATATTGCCCTTCCAACAGCGTCATATCATATATTATGAAGTTGGTGGAAGTGCAGTATTGTCTGTTATGAAGTTGGTGGAAGTGCAGTATTCTCTGTTATGAAGTTGGTGGAAGTGCAGTATTGTCGGTGTTATGAAGTTGGTGGAAGTGCAGTATTGTCGGTGTTATGAAGTTGGTGGAAGTGCAGTATTGTCGGTGTTATGAAGTTGGTGGAAGTGCAGTATTGTCTGTATGAAGTTGGTGGAAGTGCAGTATTGTCCAGTATAGTAAGTCCAGGCAACTTCATTACACCGACAATACTGCCCTTCCAACAGCTTCATATCACCGACAATACTGCCCTTCCAACACCTTTATAACACCGACAATACTGCCCTTCCAACAGCTTCATATCACCGACAATACTGCCCTTCCAACACCTTTATAACACCGACAATACTGCCCTTCCAACACCTTCATAACACCGACAATACTGCCATTCCACCAACTTCATATCACCGACAATACTGCCCTTCCAACAGCTTCATATCACCAACAATACTGCCCTTCCACCAACTTCATATCACCGACAATACTGCCCTTCCAACAGTGTCATAACACCGACAATACTGCCCTTCCAACAGCTTCATATCACCGACAATACTGCCCTTCCAACAGCGTCATAACACCGACAATACTGCCCTTCCAACAGCTTCATATCACCAACAATACTGCCCTTCCAACAGCTTCATAACACCGACAATACTGCCCTTCCAACAGTGTCATAACACCGACAATACTGCCCTTCCAACAGCTTCATATCACCGACAATATTGCCCTTCCAACAGCGTCATAACACCGACAATATTGCCCTTCCAACAGCGTCATATCATATATTATGAAGTTGGTGGAAGTGCAGTATTGTCTGTTATGAAGTTGGTGGAAGTGCAGTATTCTCTGTTATGAAGTTGGTGGAAGTGCAGTATTGTCGGTGTTATGAAGTTGGTGGAAGTGCAGTATTGTCGGTGTTATGAAGTTGGTGGAAGTGCAGTATTGTCGGTGTTATGAAGTTGGTGGAAGTGCAGTATTGTCTGTATGAAGTTGGTGGAAGTGCAGTATTGTCGGTATTATGAAGTTGGTGGAAGTGCAGTATTGTCTGTTATGAAGTTCGTGGAAGTGCAGTATTGTCTGTTATGAAGTTGGTGGAAGGGCAGTATTGTCGGTGTTATGAAGTTGGTGGAAGTGCAGTATTGTCGGTGTTCTGAAGTTGGTGGAAGTGCAGTATTGTCGGTGTTCTGAAGTTGGTGGAAGTGCAGTATTGTCTGTTATGAAGTTGGTGGAAGTGCAGTATTGTTTGTTATGAAGTTGTTGGAAGTGCAGTATTGTCAGTGTTATGAAGTTTGTGGAAGTGCAGTATTGTTGGTGGAAGTGCAGTATTGTTGGTGTTATGAAGTTGTTGGAATTGCTACACTATGGTTTGTGCACTTTGCCCTTTTTCTTCATTTCTCATGCAAGTTAAGACCTTTCATCAATGAAGATGTTTATCAATTTTTTAAGTGACTTGTTCTGTTTCCTCAGTGTATGGGAGATCATTGGACAGCAGGGTGGAGGCCTGTCAGTGCTGAGGACCTTCCGTCTCATGAGGGTCCTGAAGCTGGTCCGGTTCATGCCTGCCCTGCAACGCCAGCTCGTGGTCCTAATGAAAACGATGGACAACGTTGCCACATTCTGCATGTTATTAATGCTTTTTATCTTCATCTTTAGGTGAGTGTCTGTGGTTTCTTTCTGTTCTCTCCTTGTATATATTGTAGAAACCTAAAGAACATTAATGAATTAATAAAAAATAAAAAATAAACAAAATATATAACCCTTGTAAGCAGGATATGTTAAAATCCTTAACCAGGTGATATAAAGTGATGGCTGCTTAACTGTAATGCAAGTATTTTGGTATTTTTTTTTATAAAGCAACATACCAATAATCTTATGACCAAAATCAGAAGTAGAAAAACTTCTTAGGAATAATGCAAATGTCCAGTAAACTTATCGATGGGTCAATCAAAAAGCTGAGCAATCTTCATACAAATCCTTTAACACAACGAGTACGATTCACACATTTTATTTTTAAAGTAGGGAAAAAAACGTTAATATTCCTAGGTTATTGTTGTACACGTCTCAGCGAGCCACAGAGAAGTGTTGTTCTACTGCGTTATGTAACAGGAATGCCCAACGTTGACCTTCACTTGTCGGAAGCCCAGGACTTCTTTCTGGCATTACTGGGATGTCTTGGGACTTCATCTCCAATTTACTCACGTCGGTCCTCTTTTACTGTTTCAGCATTTTAGGGATGCATCTTTTTGGCTGTAAATTTGCCTCCGAGAAAGATGGGGACACTTATCCAGATAGGAAGAACTTTGACTCCCTGCTATGGGCCACGGTCACCGTGTTCCAGGTATTGTACGTACTATGCCCAATAATGACATATTTATTGCAGCCCGATGCCCAATTTCCGTTCCTTTCTTTAATATACTTGGTAATCTCCCGCTACAGATCTTGACTCAGGAAGACTGGAACAAGGTCCTTTATAATGGAATGGCCTCCACATCGTCCTGGGCGGCACTCTACTTCATCGCTCTGATGACCTTCGGAAACTATGTATTGTTTAACTTGTTGGTGGCCATCCTTGTAGAAGGATTCCAGACTGAGGTACGTTCTTTGACTTGACACCTAATGTTCCTTGTGATGACCTCAGTTGCAGCGACATGAGTAGGATAACGGGCGGGCTATAGCTTGTGTTTGTTGCGGGCCAGAGTAGCACCTCCAGTCCCGGCTCTCACCCTGGGAAGGGGTATTTAGCCATTTTGTTGCCGGACGTTTCCACTGTGAGGTAGGTGACTAGCGTTAGGATTAGGGTGTACGGTGTTTGTGTTTTTAGGGTAAGGGGATAAGGTTTTTAGGGAAAGGGGTTTGGGTTTTCAGGGTAAGAGGTTAGGGGACACATTACCTGCGGTGAACTGTCCCAGCGGTGAAACGGCTGTGGTTGAACGATTACCTTTCCATGTCTCCTTCTCTGGCTGCAAGATCAGAATCCAGCCCCTACCCTCCTATTCATACTCCCTTCTCTTACCTCCCCTCTTTATGCTGCTTTTTATACTCCCTGCTCTTACCTCCCCTCTTCATACTCCCTTCTCTTAGCTCTCCTTTTCTTCCTCTTCATACTCCCTGCTGTTACCTCCCCTTGTCCTCCTTTTCATACTCCGTGTTCTTACCACCCCTCCTCCTTTTCATACTCCCTTCTCTTAGCTTCCCTTTTCCTCCTCTTCATACTCCCTTCTCTTACCTCCTCTTTTCCTCCTCCTTTTCATACTCCGTGTTCTTACCTCCCCTCCTCCTTTTCATACTCCCTTCTCTTACCGCCCTCTTAATACTCCCTTCTCTTACCTCCCCTCTTCTTTTTCATACTCCCTTCTCTTACCTCCCCTCTTAATACTCCCCTCTTCCTCCTCTTTTTCATACTTCCTTCTCGTTGCAGTTTTCCCCTTTAATTCTCCGCCCTTCACCTTGTATATCAGTCTGGTAAAAGCCAATGTTCTCAATTCAATAAACCATTACCAATTTGTTACCACTGTAACCGATCCATTACCGACGTACACGCGACAGTTGCATGTTTTAGAATTATACTGACATAGCGCTTGTGTTCAATGAGATCGGATTCAGATTCTCTCGTGCAAAGAGAACGGAATCATTGTATTAAATCCATTTTTATTTTAACGTTTGTCTTGACGGAAATGGGTTTGTACAATTTAATGAAACCAAAAACTCTGCACTCTTCACAATACTAGTAACACGTTAAATAAGTTATGGGAGGGTTAAAAAAAAAAGGGACAAAAACTCTCATTTGCATGTCATTACGCAGAATCCCTGGCTGCAGTGGGAGCACTGTATGCTAGGAGATAATGGAGAAAGGCAGGGTTGCAGACCTGTCTGAGATGTGTGATTGTGCTCACAAGTGGGGGTTTTATTTGCTAATATTAGTAAGAATAAGAAATACTGTCAAATCCTCAGAGTATTGGCTGCAAAAAGCTAGCCGTGTCATCCTTAAACTAGTATCACACCAATGCCTCAGGCATGGAACCCGTTCGTTTTGGTTTTAGAAAATTATATCTGTCAAAAGATACTTTCATTTTATTTGCACAATGGTTGTGAGAAAGAGAGATTACTCAAAGCTGAGCTTATCTTCCTTTGGTGGAGACTCAAAGCTGAGCTTATCTTTCTTTGGTGGAGACTCAAAGCTGAGCTTATCTTCCTCTGATGGAGACACAAAGCTGATCTTATCTTTCTCTGATGGAGACTCAATGCTGATCTTATCTTCCTCTGATGGAGATACAAAGCTGAGCTTATCTTCCTCTGATTGAGATACAAAGCTGAGTTTATGACACTGCAGCATAAACTGTCCTAAATCTGCTATTACAGTGGAATATATTTGAATCCTGATCCTTTATCGCTCTAGCATAATTAGACTTCATTTGGAAGCTTTCGTTGCAATGAATTGCTTACACATGACATGAATCTTTCTTCTCTCAGCACTTCTCCGAGGGGTTAAATCTCTTCATAGTTCAGGCTTAACTAGCACCTTTTTAATAAGCTTTAATTCCGATTAATGACAAAGCAATTAAAAAGGCCCTCTGATAATAAGGCATTCATCGCAAATGTGAGCGTTGTACGAATGACCTTCAGTATTATAACTGTAACCTTCCTTGCCCGGCTCTAAATACGTTTGCATTGCGTTGGATATATATGCATAGCAGGGCTCAGTCTCCCACACCTGTTCAGGGTGCTGGGTGGGTGCAGGCTGGGTGTGGATTTACAGCTAGAATAAGGATGGGTGCCAGGGAACTTTTATAGTACAAAAAGAGCTTCATTCACATCCGTTTGTAAGCCTCACTATACAAGAACATACTGCACGTTAGATATACCAACTGGTGGCAAATCATAAAGTTACTCTGTGCTTCTTCCCCTGGCAGCTCTCACTCCTACGCTGGGGACCTATTTATGCTGGTTTGCTCTTTAGCTTGTTTCCAAGTGCCCTCACAGTATTGGTTGAAGAGCGGTTACCACTGCAATGGCGGCAGTGCGAAGTTACCAGCAGCGGTACAATATTTAGCCACAAGGGGGTCATTGGCTTTTGTTGGCGCCCGGCTCGGGGCTACTAGAAGGCTTCCGTTTACCTAACTCTCATTTTCAAACAGCGTGCCATTTGTTTGATCATTGCATTACCGCCTTGCGTTTCGCAATTGTGTAATTACATGACAAAAGTGACGCTGCCCTTTTTTCTCCAGGAGGTCTCCAAGAGAGAAGATGTGAGTGGGCTGCTAAGCTGTGTACAGCTGCCTGTTGACGCGTTTGTGGTATGTAACCGTTTAGAATTGGATGTAACAATGCGGGTTGCTGTGACAGTCATATTTTGCTGTAGGTGTTGTCACTCGCTCACGCGTCTTTTAGATCATGGAAAACAAATGCAGCATTTATATTTTCCACATGTGCCAATTCCCTAGAGCAGAGGCGGCCAATTTCAGTCCTCAAGGGCCACCAACAGGTCAGGTGTTAAGGATATCCCTGCTTCAGCACAGGTGTGTCTGCCATTTTGACTGAGCTACTGATTAAGCCACCTGTGCTGAAGCAGGGATATCCCTAATGACTAGCCTGTTGGTGGCATTTGAGTACTGGAATTGGCTACCCCTGCCCTAGAGCAGGGGGGCACAAACATTTTCCCCTGCGCCCCCCCTGCTGGATGTCCTCCTCTCCGCACGCCCCCCCCTCCCTCCTCCTCCTTACCTTGATTCCCGGCGTCTGGACGACAGGACGTCACGTCACCATAGCAACGTGATGTCGCATGACCCCGCCATGGCGACGCGTCTCCAGGTGCCGGCTGAATCAAGGTAATTAGGTTTACAGAGGCCCTGCAGCTCCCCCGGCACATAATTTAAGTGCCTTTGGGAAGCGCGCGGGGCCTCTGTAAACCCCGTGCCCCCCGCCGGTAATCTCGCACCTCCCTGGGGGTCGCGCCCCACCACTTTGCGCACTGCTGCTCTAGAGCATACTCCATAACGTATGGAAAGTGATATAGTGCTACTGATGCATTCTGCTATAGGGGTAGGTCTGATTTTCCCAGGCTTTTCATACCCGATCCGCACAATGAAATCCAAGGTCTTTAGGCCGAGCGGATTCTTCAAAATCCATCACTGGGGCTCGGATTCATGGATTTGAAAGAATCTGTCAATGAGTTCAACTTAAATTCGATCCGCGGAACAACACATAGGCTTCAATTTCCATAATAAATCAGCTTGCAGATCGGGATTCCGTTTGCGGACAGGGGATTCCATTTGCGGACAGGGGATTCCATTTACGGACAGGGGATTCCGTTTGTGGACAGGGGATTCCGTTTGTGGACAGGGGATTCCGTTTGCGGACAGGGGATTCCGTTTGCAGACAGGGGATTCCGTTTGTGGACAAGGGATTCCGTTTGCGGACAGCAGATTCTGTTTGCGGACAGGGGATTCCGTTTGTGGACAGGGGATTCCGTTTGTGGACAGGGGATTCCGTTTGTGGACGGGATTCCGTTTGCAGGTTCGGGATTCCGTTTCGGGATCAGGATTCCATTTCAGGATCGGGATTCTGTTCGCGGACAGGGGATTCCGTTTGCAGGTTCAGGATTCCGTTTGCGGATCAGGATTCCGTTTCGGGATTCTGTTCGCGGACAGGGGATTCCGTTTGCAGGTTCAGGATTCCGTTTGCGGATCAGGATTCCGTTTCGGGATTCTGTTCGCGGACAGGGGATTCCGTTTGCGGATCGGGACTTCGGGATCAGGATTCCACTTGTAGATCGGGCAGGTTCGCCCTCATTGGCTGAACCGCCGGGGTGTGTGGCCTAGTGCTCCGTCGCGAGTCCTGATCTCAATTCTCTTGAGAGCAGGAGAAACTGTCAGCGCAGCGGCCCTGCCCCCCCCTCGCAGCGGGCCCGGCCCCAATGTGGGGCTGCTGTTGTCTCTGCAGCGCCTGCCACAGTGGCGTATTATGTGAAGCTAACGCCAGGCAGTGCTAACTTCACATGGCGTTAAGCCTATGCTAATGAGATCACTAACGCCCGCTCGTTTCGCATATTTTTCGCTTTGTAGATACCCGTTAAACACAGGGATGCTAACGATCGTTACCTATTTAGGTAACGTCCCGTTCGCAGCCCGGATATAACGGACCCCTAGATCTACCCCATGTGGTGCTAAAAATGAGTAGTGATCTCTTCGGCGCAGAAATGAATCGTGACAGTTTTATAGTTCGCCATCGACAGGACCATAGTCCGAATACCACCGAAAACATGCACTCCAATGTTACATGCTCTCTGGTCCAGTTGCGAGTGTGTTTACTTTTGACCTAACTTGTACGACCCTTCATTCGATTGGGGCCAATTTGGGTAAATATTGGGCAATCTATTCTGCAAGGCCGAGTGGTCCTTTCTTGCGTGCAGGGTTTGATCTACGTTTTATACTGTTATAAGGAATTGCCGAAGACGGTGGGATAAAAGTACCGGGGGAAATCGATTTTCAGAAAATATGAACATGTGGGTGCGAGGGCTGTTTCCCCCCCCCCCCTCCTATCACCCCCCCATCGTAATCCACAGTATTCCTGTCCGGAATGAAAACTCAGTGACAGAAGTGCATACTCCCATAGTGTGATCCAATGTATACAGTATGATAAACACCATGCGCTCTCACCTTATACAAAAGTAGAAAGAGCTTATCCGCCAATTTCGTAGGTTAGCAGGAGGACATCTGTGTGCTTTAGCCGATTCCAAGTCTGTGCTGCTTCAGAACTTGTTTAGCCTTCTCCTCCACCATGTGATCGCTCTGACGTTGAGTCTGCCGGTCCCTACGCGTTTCACCGCTCTTGGCAACTTCCTCAGGGTTCGTTCACATGTTTTACATGATTCGGGTGTATATTTCATATATCACATCGTCTGTTTTTCTTTGTCCATACAGGGGGACGCCTCTCACTCGGGTTCCGAGTCGGCCCTCTTTTCCCCTAATCCAGAGGACTGTGAAATACAGAAAAGTCTTTCCAATGTATCCCGTGAGTGAAGGCAATTTATACAGGCAACACACATTGGTCTTGACAAGTATATGCAGTTTGCTGATAGTATTCATCGCATGAATGAAATAATAGGATGTACTTGTTGTTATCACATTGGAAAGGAGAATGTTTGCAGCTTCATGTCCCTGTACATAAAGCACAGTTTATCATAAATAGTATTTATAATCATACACATTGTTAATCCTCCTGATTGTGTGAGGCAGAGCATCGGTGGATTGCCAGCAGCGCTGTTATTCAGACAAACATTTGTCTCCAGATTATTAAGTGTTGTTACGGTTATTGTATAAATCTTCATCTTAATTTAAAATGTAGAACTGTTTACACTTGCTAGAACTATGTATAATTCTCACAGTCGATCAGCCAAAACAAATACTATTTTATCTTTCTACTATAACTATTTCGGTCAATGTAAAATATGTATTAATTGTCCTGGATTTGGAACAAACCACATTCTTAGATCTAGATACAGATGTAGCTAAGCTAACTGTGTTCTGAGCCGTGGGCCCTCCGCACTGCTGGGGGACATTCGGAAGCATGGACCCCCCTCAGCGCGATCGTGCCTGACGCTGTCTCCGGCGCCGCAGACTTTTGCTTCTTCAGCCGCTGCGCCATTGCCAGTGAGTCTGGCTACATCTGTAAGGATATGGATCTCACCACGTGAGCTATCAAAAGTAACGTTTTCTTTCTCCAGTTACTCCATCACATGGACACCAAGACGTGAAGGCCACCATGCAACCTCCCCTTATAATACACACGGCTGCGACGCCCATGCCGGTGCCAAAAAGTGCTCTGTTTGCAGAGGTTTCCCAAGCCGGTGAACCTCGGAGGGAGAGTAATGTCTCTATTTGCCCTCATGCCAGTGAGCTGAAGTCCCTGGTATGTCTAAGGAGTTCCGTATTTTATGTTCCTTGTGTCGTGCAATTCTGAGTATTAGGGTTATCACAGTAACAAATGGGCATTGTTTCATTAATTCGTTTTTGGGTCTTCTTTTCAGTCGAGTACACGCAATTCCCCTCACAGCTCCTGGGGCGCCGTTTGTAGTTGGAATAGCCGGCGGTCTAGTTGGAACAGCATTGGACGAGCTCCCAGTCTAAAGCGCCAAGTGCAGAGCGGGGAACACAAGTCCTTACTGTCGGCAGACGGGAAGGAGAGTTCCGAAGGCGAAACGTCTGACGAGGAGGTGTCCAGTCGGGCTGGCTCTTCCTGTAAACGAATGGAGTCAGTAGGAAAGAGAGAAGGGCATGATACGTTGCATGTGCCCTATTCCTATGGAGTACAAGGCAGGCACAGCCTTCCAGGAGAGTACCGGGATTGCAATGGAAAGCCCTCTCCGTCCTCAGTATTTCATCAGCTCCACCTGGAGGATTCCAAAGTTGATTACGACAGTAATAATGACGATGATGTAAATATGGTAAGTGTGTGCGTGTGTGTGTGTATATATATGACAAAAAGAGAAAGCGCACGCCCCATGGCATGAAACTGTATAGCCCTTTAATAAAAAGAAGGGGGAAGGGAAACAAGTGCACTCACAAGGGTAAAGGTAATGAAAGCCATCTATCCTCTTCTCCCGCCGCCCGTCTCAGCCACCACCCAGCTCTGCTCCCCCGGTCCTCTTTTCTCAGCGGCCGGCTCTGCGCCCCCCTTAAACAATCTATCGCCCCCCAGTTTGCGCACCCCTGCCCTAGAGTGTTCTCTCTCTCTCTCTCTCTCCCTTTCTCTCTTCCGTTCCGAAGTCAGGTAATAGTGTATTCAGTGAGTAAGGGGTTACATCAAAGACCAACATTTCGGTCCCCCCAAACGGGACCTTCTTCAGGGAGAATACACCTGTGTTGCCAAACTTCTCTTGAGTGCTGTCTCTTATTACCTGACTTCGGAACGGTATCGTATACTATATTTATATATATAGTAGAGGTATATATATCAAGCATAGTATAGAAATTTATTCTCACTACACAGGTGACACGTTGGAGAGTGTAACGTCATCACAAATGGTCACATTTCTGACATGTCATTGGGCACTGCCTGTCAGAGCGGGAGTAGACCTTAAACTGTCTCAGTGATTTTGACTGAGCAAAAAGGTTTCAAGATTGTAATATATTGCAATTGACTTGGCCACGGTGTCATTTCGAATGTAACTGCATGGTTTTTTGGTATGGCTTTTGTTTGGAAGACAGACTGTACCCAAAACAGCAGCATTTGTTAGACGCAGCCAAGTAACAAAAAAAGTGAATATTCTCCTTTTTATTATAATCATTACACCGTCTTTTTACCCCGTTTTCTGTGCCACGGTCAGTGTTTTCTCAATGTGCGGTGACAAGGACAAGCAGCACGTTATTATATATTCATGGTTTTTGAGATGAGAAAGCAGGGATTCGTCTGTTATTAATATTTAAGGTGTGGAAATGGGCACATTCATAATACAATGGTGATATTTCTCTCATTACATGCCAGGGCCAAAACTGGGCGTGTGGTTGCACATTGGCACCTCGAATATAAAGATTGCACCTCGAATATAAAGATTGCACCTCGAATATAAAGATTGCACCTCGAATATAAAGATTGCACCTCGAATATAAAGATTGCACCTCGAATATAAAGATTGCACCTCGAATATAAAGATTGCACCTCGAATATAAAGATTGCACCTCGAATATAAAGATTGCACCTCGAATATAAAGATTGCACCTCGAATATAGAGATTGCACCTCGAATATAGAGATTGCACCTCGAATATAAAGATTGCACCTCGAATATAAAGATTGCACCTCGAATATAAAGATTGCACCTCGAATATAGAGATTGCACCTCGAATATAAAGATTGCACCTCGAATATAAAGATTGCACCTCGAATATAAAGATTACACAGATGTAACTATTTCACTTTGACATAGCAGCATGTTAAACTAATGACACGTACTAGCTGTGTTCTTATCTCTGTCTCAGAGTGTCTCTGTGTGTGTGTGTGTGTGTGTGTATGTGTGTGTGTGTGTGTATATATCCTGCTCTAATTTAATGTGCTGTATTGTGCTCTCAAAACGAAGTACAGTATAATTTCCTGTTACGACTTCTGATACAATGTGCCTGATATGACTCAGTGCAGATTCGGGTCAGCGAGGTAAAGTAATAATAGGCGTTTAGAAATCATTGACATGACTGTAACAACGTGTTTCAGAGCAAAGGCGCCCGGCTTAAAGCGTGGATATGGGCGCACTTACCGGCCTGGTGCAAGGCGAGGGAATCCTGGTCACTCTACATCTTCCCACCTCATTCCAAGTAAGTTATTTAGTGTGCAGCCAGCGTCATACTGCAAGGCCAGTAACCACAAGCAACACAACCAACACAACCAACACAACCAACACAACGCACATCCAATGTGACCAGTTACATAGTTACATTAGTTACATTAGTTACATTAGTTACATAGTTACATTAGTTACATTAGTTACATTAGTTACATAGTTACATTAGTTACATTAGTTACATAAGTTACATTAGTTACATAGTAACATTAGTTACATTAGTTACATTAGTTACATTAGTTACATAGTTACATTGGTTACATTGGTTACATAGTTACATTAGTTACATAGTAACATTAGTTACATACGTTACATTAGTTACATAGTAACATTAGTTACATAGTAACATTGGTTACAGTAGTTACGTTAGTTACATAGTAACATTAGTTACATTAATTACATAGTGACATTAGTTACATAAGTTACATTAGTTACATTAGTTACATAGTAACATTAGTTACATTAGTTACATTAGTTACCTAGTAACATTAGTTACATTAGTTACATTAGTTACATAGTAACATTAGTTACATAGTTACATGGTAACATTAGTTACATTAGTTACATTAGTTACATAGTAGATGAGGTTAAAAAAAGACACACGTTCATCAGGATCAACCTATGCTAAATTTAGACGACAGATACTTTATCCTATATCCGTACTTGCAGCATATTGATCCAGAGGAAGCAAACACAAACCCCAGTGACACATCATCCAATGATATCTCATAAGGGAAAAAATAAATCCCTTCCTGATTCCATATATTGGCAATCAGATTTCTCCCTGGGTCACCATCCTTCCCATGTTTACTTATTTGGTATATCCCTCTATACCTTTCCTTTCTAAAGAGATTTCCAACCTTGTTTGTAACATATCTATTGTATCTGCCATCCCAGTCTCCATGGGTAATGAATCCCACACTGTAACTGCCCTTACTGTAAAGAGCCCTTTCCTGTGTCCCCGTTCCTCATCACCATGGGAGGGGACATCTCTCTTCAGCCACTACGCCTTTGTATTTCTTCCACTGCATGGAGAAGAGAGGAACCAAAACCCAGCCGGCAGCACGGGGACCGTGACGTGTGCCGTGCCTATGGGGTTACAAATTAGGAGCATTATATGAGCTACGAGGCAGTTAAAACTAGTTTTTAAAAAAAAAACAAAGTGTCCTAGTAAACCGCAGCCAGTAACCAACCTCACACGGACGAGAGTTGTCTGTGAGCAGGTTTACTGGCTCTGCACTTCCTTAACCCAAGCTGTGCTGAAACAACTGTGACTCACTGTGAGTGCTCATTTGCATGTCATTACCCAGAATCCCTAGCTGCAGCGGAAGCATTGGATGCCAAGAGATAATGGCGAGACGGCAGCTTTTCTGACCCGTCTGAGACACGTGAATGCGCTCGCAAGTGGGATTGTCATTTTTTAGTAATAAAATCTGCACATAGTATTTTCCATTTTCCATAGTATTTTCCCATCTCTTTTTGTGTTTTTTTTTTTTTTTAAATAACCGAATAATTCATACAAGGATTATTTGTAAGGGGCGTCTAAGGCAAGGGGTGCTCAACTCCTGTCCTCAAGACACCCCCCCCCCAACAGGTCAGTTTTACAGGATATCCCTGCTTCAGCATAGGTGGCTCAATCTGTCCCTGCTTCAGCACAGGTGGCTCAATTAGTCCCTGTTTCAGCACAGGTGGCTCAATCAGTCCCTGCTTCAGCACAGGGGGCATAATCAGTCCCAGCTTCAGCACAGGGGGCTCAATCAGAGGCTTTGATTGAGCCACCTGTGCTGAAGATGGAATATCCTGAAAACCTGACCTGTTGGGTGGGGGGGGGACAGCTTGAGCACCCCTGGTCTAAAATACATGAATTGGCAAATCCCTAGAACCCATGTGAGCCCGGTCCATATGTACTTAGATTTGAGGGTGGATCCCCGTGGCCTCTATTCACTAATCTTCCGTTTCCCGCAGATTCCGCATGATATGCAATAAAATCATCGCCCACAAAATGTTCGACCACGTGGTCTTAGTCATCATCTTTCTGAACTGCATAACCATTGCCATGGAGCGACCGAAAATCGAGCCCCAGAGTGCCGTGAGTATCCTCTGCTATCCTCGCGACGACGCGTGAAGACCATTTCGTGGCCATTATGCCCCAGCGTGGCCACCACTCCGGGTTGGACTCGGGGACTATGGGTTTCGGCCACGTATCTCCGGGGTTTACCGGTAAAATCGCTGGGCGGCAGGGTCCCGCCAACGTGGCTCCGCGCCGTCAAATGGCGGCACGTTGCCATGATAACTGGACGTTGCGCGACGTCACGCTGCCATGACAACAGGGACGTCACATGCCGCCTCGGTGCCATAAAGCGGCCCGATATCATGGCAACTTGACACCGCCATTTGCGGAGCCACGTTGACGGTACCTTGCAGGAGGAGATGCCGCCGGAGATGGAGATGGAGAAGTAAATATATAAATAAAATAAATACATTTAAAACATGTAATTTAATTGCAAAAAGTCTCCGGATTAGCCTCCAACAGAAGGTGGCAACCCTAGTTATGCCCCATGTTTGGGTTTTAAGGCTTGGTGAGAAGCATCAATACTGTCCATTTTTAAGAAGTAACACACTAAAAAAACAAAAATTTTCGGAAAGTACAATGAGGTACTGTATATGCAATATTGATATCTCCCTTTTCTACAGTGCGGGTTCCTTATAAAGACCCGCAGGGAAAAGAAATTGGAAGTTGCAACACGATAGGGATGGTGTCCAAATATGGGTAAACCGTGCAGGTTATTAGATCATATGCAGAGTAGATAAACAAGCACTACGTTTTGTGGGGGGTACCACCTCCCTTCGTCGGGTGCTTAAAAGTATGTGACCCACAGTCTCCCATATATATATCCCATATCATATCCCATATCATATATATATATCGGGGTCATGTGACGTACGTGTCGCCATGGTAACGCGCGTCAAATAATTGCGGGGTCACTTGACCCGCGGCGTCATTTGACACCGGGTCACAGAGAAGGGTGGGTGGCGCGAACGCTGGGGCTGTCACACAAGGGGGGCGCAGCTCCAAAACTTTGCGCACCCCTGCACTTCTGCATCAACATATACATACATTTATATCAAACACTATGCACCAGTCAAATGGGCCCGGTCGTTGACCACTTCTGTAGACTGGCATCCAAGAGCTGGATATTAGAACAACCACAGACCTGCATGTACAGATGCCTGCAGGATACGGCTTACACATCCACCCGCGTGCCTAGTGCAGGTGCGCTGCACAAAATGTCCCCAGGGATCCACTAGAGAAGTTGGCCGTCAAAATGATAACTGCATATTTTTTTTATTTTTGCATTTTTATTCCATTTGGCTTCTATTTCATTTCTCAACCTGCCTAAAATCGAGAACCAATTAGGCGTTTCTAGTACATAGTTTAGCTTCCTTACATTATTAATGTTATTTCCAATACGGTGACATATTCCCGCAAGGCAATACAACATTAACATACTGGTACAGTAGGTACAGAGGGCCCTGCTCTGAACACAACCTAAAATGAAGTGAGTGTGGCCACAGCAAGGAGGGGAGAGGTACAGTATATTGTAGTGTTTCTTGAAGCTACTTGCCATGAAGGTAGATTATCCCCTTTGTACCGCGCTGTGGAATATGTTAGTGCTTTATATACAATACAGTATAAAAAAAATAATAATGATTTAGGAATTAAACCTTGGCAGAACTAGGCACCCGGGTTGCCAGGGGTCCAAGTATTGAACCGGACGGTCCTGTATTTGGACACTGTCCAGTAAAAAATTAAAGGTAATACAGGACATGTATGTGTATACCGGTATTTCCTCTCTGGACATGTATGTGTTTACCGGTATTATCTCTCTGGACATAGTGACCTGACTGGCTTGGGGGGCCACAGGATTTCCCCGAGCAGGAAGGTAGCAGGGCTGTGGCTAGGGGGCTGGGCAGCTTCCTCCACCCTGATTGGCTGCATTACCCAGCAGCAGCCAATCAGGCGGAGGTGTCAGGAGCCTGGGGGTGAGGCCAAGGGGAAGAGGAAGCTGCATTGAGTGGAGAGAGGTGTGTGTGTGTCTCTCGAGCGTGTCGCACCATTGTGTCCAGTATTTTTATAGAAGCCACATGGCAACCCTATGCCCTGTAGCCCCGAGGGCCCTGCCTGTGGAGCAGGCGCAGTGGTGGCGAAGGGTGGAGCCCACCCAGACGGTGATTGCAGAAGTTGGGCCCGACATCCGGTGGAGCCTAACTTCCTCCGTCATGGCCTGGTAACACCGCGCACCCCATGTTGGGCCCAGGGTGGCGGTTCCAGCGTGTGGAGGATGGGCCACTAGTGGTGGTGGGACCTAGTGTAGGCGAACCGGCTGCACATATTGTAGTTCCACTACTGGAATTAAATAACAAACACCTTTTTATTACGATACTAGCTCCCATTTCTCTTAAGAGCTTGGTTGCTGTCCGAGGTGCTGAAATTCGAGACATGCAAGTGTTTTTCCCACCAAAATTTCACACTGTAAAAGCGATCTCAGACATGTGACTCTCCTGTTTACTTGTTTCCACAGGAAAGAATATTCCTCACATTATCCAACTACATATTTACGTGCATTTTTCTGGCTGAAATGACAGTAAAGGTAATATACAAATAAGTTTGATCATTGTGTTTTAGAAAATCATAGTTACATACAGTAGTTACATAGTTACATAGTAGATGAGGTTGAAAAAGACATATCAGGTTCAACCTATGCTAAATTTAGACGACAGATACTTTATCCTATATCCGTACTTGCAGTATATTGATCCAGAGGAAGGCAAACACAAACCCCAGTCTTATATCATCTAATGATATCTCATAAGGGGAAAAATTAATTCCTTCCTGACTCCAAATATTGTCAATCAAATCATTTCACTCCTCGATGTTTGGCCCAAATTTAGTGCAATTTTAATTACTCAATAGGAAAAATATATGTTAACCTCTTTTCCATCCTCCGTGCATGAAAATTATCCCGTGGACAATATTACACATTTATTTTCAGTTTCAGCGTTTTTGTTAAAGCAGCAATCCCCCCATGTGTGGCATTGTATTTCATTTTTGTCTTCATTTTGCACAGAACATCGGTGTCCCACAGGCTTGAGTCCCGCTTTCTCTAGCCCAAGATATTTATGCATATCTTTTTTTATATATATATATGTGTGTGAGTAAAATGAAGATGAAATCAAAGATGGCTGCTGGGATCTTTCAACAGGAGGCTACAATGCCGTCCTCTGAACTTGTGACATGCCATTGGCCCGTGAGAGTGAGGCTTGAGTAGCCGCCTTATTGATTTCCCAGAAGGCACCGGTAACACACAAAAAGGCCAAATATTTCTGGAACCAGGTGGTCCATGGAGCTGCACATAGAAAAATTGCTTGGGAACGTGTTGGGAACGTGTTCTCAAGAGTAGCACCGCATTATTTCGAGCTCCAGGGACCCAATGTTTCCCAAGTTACCTAGTTGGGTCGCTGTCCCACCCAGGCAAAACAAAATGGCAGTTCGAATCTCGCTGCTCGTGGCAGCAACCAGTGGGATCCCAGCGGGAAACCAGAAAGTAATGCCAGTAATTTCACCTCTAAGTATCACCGGAGCCAGGGGTCCCTAGAGAGCTGACAATAGCGCTTGTTGCCCATTCTGTTAAACATGGGGTTCAAATATTTGGATTGCTGCCTGAAATAGTTGAGTATTACTACACGCATGTTCTCTGCGGGGATTTCTGCTTTTATCCAGTCAACAATAGCCAAGAACATTCCTGCATCTGCATTTCTAAAATCATCTAAAATCATCTTTGAGTCCCTGTTAGTGTGTAAACGTGGATTTTGTTCGGTGGCAGGTGGTGGCTCTGAGCTTGTGCTTTGGGGGAAAAGCTTACCTGCGGAGTAGCTGGAATATCCTCGATGGGATGCTCGTGTTAATCTCCGTCATCGACGTCCTGGTTTCTATGGTATCCGATAGTGGCACCAAAATCCTCGGCATGTTAAGAGTACTAAGACTCCTTCGTACTCTGAGACCTCTGCGGTAAGTACGTTGGCTTTTAGTGGGACTGCCGTTACTCAGACTCTGCAGCTGGGAGCAGCGCTGCAATAAATATCGGGGAGCAGTGTGCGGGAACAAATATCGGGGAGCAGCGCATGAATAAATATCGGGGAGCAGCGCATGAATAAAAATCGGGGAGCAGCGCATGAATAAATATCAGAGAGCAGCACGTGAATAACTATCAGGGAGCAGCGCATGAATAAATATCGGGAAGCAGCGCATGAATAAATATCGGGGGGAGCAGCGTGCGGGAATAGACATCGGGGGGAGCAGCATGTGTGGGAATAGACATCGGGGGAGCAGCGTGCGGGAATAGACATCGGGGGGAGCACTGTGCAGCAATAGACATCGGGGGGAGCAGCGTGTGGGAATAGACATCGGGGGAGCAGCGTGCGGGAATAGACATCGGGGGGAGCAGCGTGCGGGAATAGACATCAGGGGGAGCAGCGTGCGGGAATAGACATCGGGGGAGCAGCGTGCGGGAATAGACATCGGGGGGAGCAGCGTGCGGGAATAGACATCGGGGGGAGCAGCGTGCGGGAATAGACATCGGGGGGAGCAGCGTGCGGGAATAGACATCGGGGGAGCAGCGTGCGGGAATAGACATCGGGGGGAGCAGCGTGCGGGAATAGATATCGGGGGGAGCAGCGTGCGGGAATAGACATCGGGGGGAGCAGCGTGCGGGAATAGACATCGGGGGGAGCAGCGTGCGGAAATAGACATCGGGGGGAGCAGCGTGCGGGAATAGACATCGGGGGAGCAGCGTGCGGGAATAGACATGGGGGGAGCAGCGTGCAGGAATAGACATCGGGGGGAGCCGCGTGCGGGAATAGACATCGGGGGGAGCAGCGTGCGGGAATAGACATCGGGGGGAGCAGCGTGCGGGAATAGACATCGGGGGGAGCAGCGTGCGGGAATAGACATCGGGGGGAGCAGCGTGCGGGAATAGACATCGGGGGGAGCAGCGTGCGGGAATAGACATCGGGGGGAGCAGCGCGCGGGTATAGACATCGGGGGAGCAGCGTGCGGGAATAGACATCGGGGGAGCAGCGTGTGGGAATAGACATCGGGGGGAGCAGTGTGCGGAAATAGACATCGGGGGGAGCAGCGTGCGGGAATAGACATCGGGGGGAGCAGCGCGCGGGTATAGACATCGGGGGAGCAGCGTGCGGGAATAGACATCGGGGGGAGCAGCGTGTGCGGGAATAGACATCGGGGGGAGCAGCGTGCGGGAATAGACATCGGGGGGAGCAGCGTGCGGGAATAGACATCGGGGGGAGCAGCGTGTGCGGGAATAGACATCGGGGGGAGCAGCGTGCGGGAATAGACATCGGGGGGAGCAGCGTGTGCGGGAATAGACATCGGGGAGAGCAGCGTGCGGGAATAGACATCGGGGGGAGCAGCGTGTGCGGGAATAGACATCGGGGGGAGCAGCGTGCGGGAATAGACATCGGGGGGAGCAGCGTGCGGGAATAGACATCGGGGGAGCAGCGTGCGGGAATATACATCGGGGGGAGCAGCGTGAGGGAATATATATCGGGGGGAGCAGCGTGCGGGAATAGACATCGGGGGGAGCAGCGTGCGGGAATAGACATCGGGGGGGGGGAGGGAATGTTTATAATGTTTATTATTTAATTTCTTTCCTAAATCCATGACAATAAACGACTTCTGCTTCTAAAGTTATGTTTTCAAATGAGAAATGCAACGTTGACGTAATTCGGTGTCGCGCGACCTTTCATTTCAGGGTTATCAGTCGCGCTCAGGGACTGAAGCTTGTGGTGGAGACGCTGATGTCCTCCTTGAAGCCCATTGGAAACATCGTGGTGATCTGCTGCGCCTTCTTCATCATATTTGGTATCCTCGGAGTTCAGGTGCGTTCTGGGAAACGCAGAACCCCGTATTCTCATACACACAGGGGGGCAGGTGTCTGCACAGTTACTTTGCTTAAGTTGTCCGTGTTGGCAGAGTTTTTGCTGAAGTTCACATTACTCTGAATTTGAATCCATTTCGACGCAATTTTCGTGAAAATGGCAGTACAGACAGGGCCGCGTAATCGTGCGTCTCGCCTTTTACTGCTCGCCAAATGCTTCTTATTTGCAAAGTTTGTTGCTTTTTCACAACATTTTGCGATCACACAAAAAAAGCAAAGTTCGTCCAGTTTGCAAATGTTTTCTCTAGTTATAAATGCTGGATTTGTGCGACTTTGTGTCTGTACGTCTGTCTCTCGCTCTGTCTGTACGTCTGTCTCTCGCTCTGTCTGTACGTCTGTCTCTCGCTCTGTCTGTACGTCTGTCTCTCGCTCTGTCTGTACGTCTGTCTCTCGCTCTGTCTGTACGTCTGTCTCTCGCTCTGTCTGTACATCTGTCTCTCGCTCTGTCTGTACATCTGTCTCTCGCTCTGTCTGTACATCTGTCTCTCGCTCTGTCTCTACATCTGTCTCTCGCTCTGTCTGTACGTCTGTCTCTCGCTCTGTCTGTACATCTGTCTCTCGCTCTGTCTGTACATCTGTCTCTCGCTCTGTCTGTACGTCTGTCTCTCGCTCTGTCTGTACATCTGTCTCTCGCTCTGTCTGTACGTCTGTCTCTCGCTCTGTCTGTACATCTGTCTGTACATCTGTCTCTCGCTCTGCCTGTACATCTGTCTCTCGCTCTGTCTGTACATCTCTCTCTCGCTCTGTCTGTACGTCTGTCTCTCGCTCTGTCTGTACATCTGTCTCTCGCTCTGCCTGTACATCTCTCTCTCGCTCTGTCTGTACATCTCTCTCTCGCTCTGTCTGTACGTCTGTCTCTCGCTCTGTCTGTACATCTGTCTCTCGCTCTGTCTGTACATCTCTCTCTCGCTCTGCCTGTACATCTGTCTCTTGCTCTGTCTGTACATCTCTCTCTCGCTCTGTCTGTACGTCTGTCTCTCGCTCTGTCTGTACGTCTGTCTCTCGCTCTGTCTGTACATCTGTCTGTACATCTGTCTCTCGCTCTGTCTGTACATCTCTCTCTCGCTCTGTCTGTACGTCTGTCTCTCGCTCTGTCTGTACGTCTGTCTCTCGCTCTGTCTGTACATCTCTCTCTCGCTCTGTCTGTACATCTCTCTCTGTCTGTACGTCTGTCTCTCGCTCTGTCTGTACGTCTGTCTCTCGCTCTGTCTGTACATCTCTCTCTCGCTCTGTACATACGTGTGTAACCCTCTCTTCTCAATCTCTTTTCAGCTTTTCAAAGGGAAATTCTTCTATTGCCTGGGAGAGGACACTAGAAATATTACAAATAAGTCGGACTGCCTCGAAGCCAAATACAAATGGGCGCGGCACAAATATAACTTTGATAATCTTGGACAGGTACGTGAAAAAGGACCAGGCATTTTTTTTAAACATTGACGGAAAACTAGTTTGTGCAATCGGTCCCTGTGCATTGTAGCATACTGGATTTTTGCCATAATACTTTCCTTTTGAAATAACACTATCTCTGTAGTGGCCCCGTGAGCACTGGACTTTTAGGTACTGGATGATGCAGTGACTTGTTCCTTATTACAATGAGCTGGTGCAGGGGTATGAATCAGGCGTTCCCTCTTTCCAGCTGCTATTCATTTCTTACGCGTTGCCAAGGAATGGCTCATTATTATTATTATTATTATGATATTATTACCGTCTTGTAACCACCGCGGTCGTGGCACAGAAGTCGTTAAGTCTTGCTTTATCTGTGCTGTACTTCTTTTTTCCTGTATGTACAGTATGTATATCTGTATTTATATGGCACCACCAGGTACATAGGTTAATGTCCTGAACTCCTGGGGCAACACACGCTTAATAAGGCCCCAAACTGCTCCTCCGCATGTGCAGACAGCATGGCGGGTATAGCTGTCAATCACTGCAGGGACTTCCAAAGTCACGTCCCACAATGCCGTGCCGCTGTGGACGCTAAGCATTGTCCGAAGCGACTTTGGAAGCTCCTGCTGTACTAAGTGTCGCACGGGGTCAAGAACCCGCTATACATTCTGGGATACCCCATAACATATTTGGGGGGGGAGGGGCAAACCTCCTGGAGACGCCTCGCGGACCCCTAGAGGGTTCCCGTTGGGAGTTACTTCTCTATGGCATGTGATGGGTAGATAAGATGAGATGAGGTTTTCAGAATTATTAACCCTTTAGTTACCATCGCAGACATGATGACGATGGTCACTAAGGGGTTACTGGTCTCATCATTTTCTCTATGACGTGATGACGTCGCGTTACCATGGCAACACGACGCTGTGCGACGTCCCATTGGTGATGTCCGCCTTGTCATTTGGCGCCGCGATTCATGAGGAGGTAGGCGGCAGCAAGGAGGCGGCCGTCACAGCTAAGTGCCGCGGGGCGGCGGATTCTCAAATCCGCCGCTGACTGTAGGTATAAAAGCCAACTGGTACTCTACTAAAATAGTACGCGCCCTCGTCCTATCAGGGTCTGGACGGGAGTAACGGCAAGTTTGGGTTTTAGCTAATTAACCTGATGTTAAGTCCCTGCGTTACCCTTCACGGAATTTAGTCGATTTGCACTGTAAGGGGGAATCTCATTAAGATTAACCGCCATTATAGTTGCTCTTTCCGGGACAAAACATGACTTAACGTTATGCTATTAGCCTTTGAAGATACCCGGTAAGGCTTAATGTCCCATCTAGTCACTCGACAGACCTTTGTAGGTCTGATCTTCAGGCTTCTATGCACTGACCCAACCGTGCGACTGGGACTTTGGGGGCAGTAAAGTTTAGCACCATCATTTACTGTATTGAGAAACACAATGGGTAGGGTAGGACCTGCTGAGAAGGTCGACCTAGACGTGGTTGCAGGCTTGACGTGTTTTGGCCAAAGGATTGAACTAAATGACCCTGTACATATGAGAAGAAAAAAACATCTAAAAATGTGCGGAATAATTTGTCGTGTTGGATGGACATTGGGGCTTCTTTGTTTCCTGCTGAAATACGCAGAGAACTATTAACTTGGTACCTTTTCTTTCTGAATAGGCTCTAATGTCTCTGTTTGTCCTGGCATCCAAAGATGGGTGGGTGGATATTATGTATGACGGACTGGATGCTGTAGGAGTTAACCAGCAGGTACATTTTGATTAAGTATATTTTGCAGAGAATGGGGCAGACCTCTCTACAGAATAATAACAGTGTATCATTTGTATTAGAAAAAGGGTCAATCAAAATGCTACCACCTTACATCGTATCAATTCTAAAGCTTCCTTTTTATATATCACCACTACACCACACCTCCACCCAGACAGAGTCTGACACTATAACCACTACACCACACCTCCACACAGTCTGACGCTATAACCACTACACCACACCTCCACCCAGACAGAGTGTGACACTATAACCACTACACCACACCTCCACACAGTCTGACGCTATAACCACTACACCACACCTCCACCCAGACAGAGTCTGACATTATAACCACGACACCACACCTCCACCCAGACAGAGTCTGACACTATAACCACTACACCACAACTCCACCCAGACAGAGTCTGACATTATAACCACTACACCACACCTCCACCCAGACAGAGTGTCTGACACTATATAACCACTACACCACACCTCCACCCAGACAGAGTCTGACACTATAACCACTACACCACAACTCCACCCAGACATAGTCTGACACTATAACCACTACACCATGCCTCCACCCAGACATAGTCTGACACTATAACCACTACACCATGCCTCCACCCAGACAGAGAGTCTGACACTATAACCACTACATCACACCTCCACCCAAACAGATTCTGACACTATAACCACTACACCATGCCTCCACCCAGAAAGAGAGTCTGACACTATAATCACTACACTATGCCTCCACCCAGACCGAGTCTGACACTATAACCCCTACACCATGCCTCCACCCAGACAGATTGGACCCATATTTATCACTCCACTGCCCAGACAGACAGACTGACACTGTAACCCCTAGAGCCCTGACCCACAAATCGACACCTTAACCCCACCAGGTCTGCTTCCCAACCCAGGTAGCACCTTCACTACTCCACTGCATCTACTCTGCGATACGAATGTGTGCCTCTTCTTTCCAGCCAGTGATGAACCACAACCCCTGGATGCTGCTGTACTTCATCTCCTTCCTGCTGATTGTCGCGTTCTTCGTCCTGAACATGTTTGTGGGGGTGGTGGTGGAGAACTTTCACAAATGTCGGCAGCACCAAGAGGAGGAAGAAGCGAAGCGGCGGGAGGAGAAGAGGCTGCGCAGGATGGAGAAAAAGAGACGGAGTAAGGAGAAAGAGCTGGCCGGTCGGTACTCTTTGCATATCTCTCCGAGTGCTGCTTGACCCTTGACGGGAGCTGTACCGCCTGCCGGGGTTGGCTGAGTCCTAGAGGCATGGATAGTGTTACATGTGCATGTTATAGCAAACCCCATTATTTCAGGGCTCGGGGTGGGGGGGAATATAATATATATGGTTAGCATTAACTCGCAGATAAGATCACGGTGTCCAACATACTAACATTTCCAGCATCTTCTATACTGCCCATATTTGGGTATTTTCCACACTCGTTTACGCAACATTTAAAGGCATTTCGCGGAAAGACCGGCTTTTCCTGACGTGAAGAAAAGAGAATCTGTTCGATTTAACTTGCCAATAAATCAATAACCATAATTAATTGAGAAATATTGATGCTGTAAACACGATAGTGCATGCATGTAGTGCTCCGTAGACCAGAAAGCATGTACAGTAGATTCAAGGGACATGATATGGATTGTGTTATTCGATTTGATTATAGACCTTTTGATTTGGCACCACATGTGACCTCTATTTTGTTAGCCAGAGGTCAGCAGCACTCTCCCCCACGCCCCATGCTTTCTCCGCTGCTAATGGCTTCCTGGAAAAGGATTCCTTTATGCTTCCTTATCACTATTTTGCTCTTGTTGTCATCCACACGTGTTCTCCGTTTAATAAATGATGTACACTATGAACATATTGCACGCCGTGTTGGTAAACATAAGGCAGATCTACTGGCAGTGCTATTTCTTAAGACCCATTCAAGGTGCCGGAAGACCCCCTAACTGCCCATTCACCTAAATCAGGGGTGGTCAACTCCAGTGCTCAAGGGTCACCAACAGGTCAGGCTTTTTTTTGTCCCTCTCTCTGTCTCTCGTTCTCTCCTGGCAGCATGACGTTTTAATGCGCCCCTCTTACATGACCTTTTATTTGCCGAAGAAGTAGCTACGTTACACGCTTTCGAACCTTCTCGGGGCCTTTCTTGGGTCTTACCCGAACCTGAGAGGTTGGAAAGCTTACATAATCACACATACACACACAGTGCAGCTCTCCCCCTCTGTACACACACACACACACACGTTTCAGCCCCGCCTGTACACACACACAATGCAGCCCCCCCTCTGTACACATATAAGACAAACACCCACAAATGCACCCACACCCACAAAACACACAGCAGACACACACAAGCAGAGACACACACCCTTCTCCCCACTGTCTCCTGTGCAGAACTCTCTGCAGGCAGGGACAGGGAGGAGTCAGTGCCTGGCTGCAGGGAGGGGGAGGAGTCAGTGCCTGGCTGCAGACAGGGGGAGGAGTCAGTGCCTGACTGCAGGCAGGGGGAGGAGTCAGTGCCTGGCTGCAGGGAGGGGGAGGAGCCAGTGCCTGGCTGCAGGGAGGGGGAGGAGTCAGTGCCTGGCTGCAGGGAGGGGGAGGAGTCAGTGCCTGGCTGCAGGGAGGGGGAGGAGTCAGTGCCTGGCTGCAGGGAGGGGGAGGAGTCAGTGCCTGGCTGCAGGGAGGGGGAGGAGTCAGTGCCTGGCTGCAGGGAGGGGGAGGAGTCTGTGTCTGGCTGCAGGCAGGGGGAGGAGTCTGTGCCTGGCTGCAGGGAGGGGGGGAGTCAGTGCCTGGCTGCAGGCAGGGACAGGGAGGAGTCAGTGCCTGGCTGCAGGGAGGGGGAGGAGTCAGTGCCTGGCTGCAGGGAGGGGGAGGAGTCAGTGCCTGGCTGCAGACAGGGGGAGGAGTCAGTGCCTAACTGCAGGCAGGGACAGGGAGGAGTCAGTGCCTGGCTGCAGGGAGGGGGGGAGTCAGTGCCTGGCTGCAGGCAGGGGGAGGAGTCAGTGCCTAACTGCAGGCAGGGACAGGGAGGAGTCAGTGCCTGGCTGCAGGGAGGGGGGGAGTCAGTGCCTGGCTGCAGGCAGGGATGGGGAGGAGTCAATGCCTGGCTGTAGGCAGGGGGAGGAGTCAGTGTCTGGCTGCAGGCAGGGAGGGGGAGGAGTCAGTGCCTGGCTGCAGGGAGGGGGAGGAGTCAGTGTCTGGCTGCAGGGAGGGGGAGGAGTCAGTGTCTGGCTGCAGGCAGGGAGGGGGAGGAGTCAGTGCCTGGCTGTAGGCAGGGGGAGGAGACAGTGCCTGGCTGCAGGGAGGGGGAGGAGTCAGTGCCTGGCTGCAGGCAGGGATGGGGAGGAGTCAGTGCCTGGCTGCAGGCAGGGATGGGGAGGAGTCAGTGCCTGGCTGTAGGCAGGGGGAGGAGTCGGTGTCTGGCTGCAGGGACAGGGAGGAGTCAGTGCCTGGCAGCAGGCAGGGTGGGGGAGGAGTCAGTGCCTGGCTGCAGGCAGGGAGGGGGAGGAGTCAGTGCCAGGCGGCAGGCAGGGATGTGGAGGAGTCAGTGCCTGGCTGTAGGCAGGGGAGGAGTCAGTGTCTGGCTGCAGGGAGGGGGAGGAGTTAGTGTCTGGCTGCAGGCAGGCAGGGGGAGGAGTCAGTGCCTGGCTGCAGGCAGGGGGAGGAGTCAGTGCCAGGCTGCAGGGAGGGGGAGGAGTCAGTGCCTGGCTGCAGGGAGGGGGAGGAGTCAGTGCCTGGCTGCAGGCACGGATGGGGAGGAGTCAGTGCCTGGCTGCAGGCAGGGGGAGGAGTCAGTGTCTGGCTGCAGGGAGGGGGAGGAGACAGTGCCTGGCTGCAGGCAGGGGGAGGAGTCAGTGTCTGGCTGCAGGGAGGGGGAGGAGACAGTGCCTGGCTGCAGGCAGGGGGAGGAGTCAGTGCCTGGCTGGGGCCTCCTGTGTGAGAGCTGCTCTCACTCTCTGTGTATGAGAACTCAAAGCTGATTGGCTGTAAAACTTGACAAGGTGCCAAAAATTCTGTGGCATTACTGAGTGGATAGTGCCCAGAATGTTGGCCAATCAGAGTGCAGGGATTACATAGTTACAGAGTAGATGAGGTTGAGAAAAACACATGTCCATCAAGTTCAACCTATGCTAAATTTAGACGACTGATACTTTATCCTATGTTTGTACTTACAGTATATTTACCTTTTCTTTCTAAAAAAAAGTCCAATGTTTTTTTTTTAAAAGATATCTATTGTATCTGCCATCACAGTCTCCATGGGTAATGAATCCCACATTGTAACCGCCCTTACTGTGAAGAACCCTTTCCTTTGTTGCTGGTGAAATCTCCTTTCATCCAACCTTAAGGGATGCCCCCGTGTTGTACAAACGACACGGGTCATCCCTTAAGGTTGGGCAAAAAGAGATGTCACCAGCAACAAAGGAAAGGGTTCCCCTTATGGGATATCAGATGATATTTCACTGGGATTACCCATGAGGCACCTGCGTCTTAAATAGCCTACCCCTTCCTCTTCCACCCCCACTTAGGCCTCTCCCTACAGGGTGCTACGGGTCAGGCTTCCCCTCCGCCATGGGTCAGGGTTCTCTTTAGACTTCTCCGGACTCATAGATAACGTTTTCAGTGATCGGTTTCGCGAAGGTTTTTCTTTTTCTCTCTTGGCCCAGAAGAAGCTGAGGTTCTGGGCGCCGATGGGTTGCTTTACATGTTTGCTTCTATTTTTATTAACGGGTATACTCTGTTTACTGTAGGTGCAAGGGATAAAATGCAACGTAAGCGTGGATGCGAAAAATAATCATAAACGCGCTATGATAAGCAAAGTAGATAAGGACCAGGTCATAAGAAAGGAACTTCCTTTAATAATATGGCAAATAAAAATATCACTTGTGAGCACATGCACGTCTCAGACAGGTCTGCCACCCTGCCCTTCCCCATTATCTCTTAGCATACAGTGCGTCCCCTGCCGCCAGGGATTCTGGGAAATGGCATGCAAATGAGCACACAATAATGTGCAACTTGTATTCATATGACAACAAGTGCGATGAACCCCTTCACATTGACCCTACGAAGTTCAGGGAGTCTCACCCCACAGTTACCCGCTACATCATTGGACCAGGTAGCCCAGGCACCAGGTTCCGGTTCCAGGTTCTGGTTCCATGCTCACGGTGTGCAGCAGTTCAGCGATTTAACAACGTTTTATTCTTTTAGATCTATTGCTGGATGATGTAATATTGGGGAGCTCAGCCTGTGCAGCACAAGGTACTGGCAGGCCTTGTGTCTCGTGCCCACGCAGTGACAGTGTTGTGTAACTAACTGCTGTCTGATGTCAGGCGTTCAACTAAACTGTGTGTGAAGTCTTGTTTGTTTTCTTCATGGCCTCACACATTTCATCTGAATGTTACGGTTGGCAGGCCAAAGTTCTGCAGATAGCTGTTGAAGATCCATAAAATGTTTATTTAAAAGAACCACCAAAGGGTGCCATGTATAAAGAATACCTTTCAAATATATCCATTTCTACTCTTTGTAAGAACGGTTTGCGTCTATTTTCGTTTCTTGTCTTTTACGCCAAGAAAAACGTGGCTAATGTTGCCATATCTGTGGCTCGCAGAAGTTGCGCAAACGTGAAGTTTAACACTGCATGTCATTTACACGTGTGCACCCCAGACAACATCGAGACTCCGGCTCTTACGCACAATACTGTGTTAAATGGCATCTTAGTACATAGGCCTCTGGAACGAATACACGCAAGGTCATGAGCCGGTGGCAACACAACCATAGGTCAAGCCGTTTCGACTGCACTGGGGCCCACCGCCTTTAGGAGTCCGCCGCCTTTTGGAGCCCCACCACCTTTAGGAACCCCAGCGCCTTTAGGAACCCCACCGCCTTTAGGAGATCCACCACCTTTAGGAGCTCCACCGCCTTTAGGAGCCCCACCGCCTTTAGGAGCTCCACCGCCTTTAGGAGATCCACCACTTTTAGGAGCTCCACCGCCTTTAGGAGCTCCACCGCCTTTAGGAGCCCCACCGCCTTTAGGAGCCCCACCGCCTTTAGGAGTCCACCGCCTTTAGGAGCCCCATTGCCTTTAGGAGCCCCATTGGCTTTAGGAGTCCCACCACCTTTAAGAGCCCCATTGCCTTTAGGAGCCCCATTGCCTTTATGAGCCCCACTGCCTTTAGGAGCCCCACCACCTTTAGGAGCCCCACCGCCTTTAGGAGTCCACCGCCTTTAGGAGCCCCACCACCTTTAGGAGCCCCACCACCTTTAGGAGTCCACCGCCTTTAGGAGCCCATCCTTCCCACGCTGGAACGCTGTTCCGGCATTTCTAAAGTCCCCCCTCTCCCACTGAGGCCCTACCTGCAGAGCGGGTGCAGTGGTGGCGGAGGAGGCAGCCCAAGCAGGTGGTCCTAACACGGAAGTTAAGCCTCACGGGAACTCAACCCCAACTTCTGCAATCACCACCTTGGTGGGCTTCCTCCATGGCTATCACCACCGCCCTCTTTTTTCCCCCAACTTGCACCAAGGCCCACCAGTGCCTAGTTCCGTCCCTGTCATGAGTGTTACAATACACAAATTATTCCTCTAAACTATAAATGCAGACAATAGTATATAGAATGTGCTGATCGTTCACATTTTTACAAACAGCAGAATTTCTGCTTGTCTTTAACATCTGCAAGCAATGGAATTGTCTGTTCCTTTAGGGACATATTTACAGCCTCAGGCATTACATTCAGGAATTACATCATACCAAAGGTACAGCTGTTTTCCTTCTACAGCTAATTGTATTTTGACAAACATAACTTGGTCCATATAACAATGGATCTATTCTTTCAATTAGGAGCTGGGAAATAAGCTCATCAATATCACACAATGTATTTTGGGTGTTGCATTTTCATGCCGTTCCTTTTCCTGCTTTCCTCCATAGGATGTTTGTAAGTTTGTTTGTTTTTTAATGCTTGATAAAAATGTGGGTTTTTTGTTAACATGTTGTTCCGTTACTTGTAAAGTGAAGTGTGAACATTTCATGTATTTGCCAAGATTTCGATGTGTATATGTGTACCCAAACAGTATTATTCAGAATATGGACCTTGCCGTCTCTGATAAGAGAACATCCATGGGTCCATGCAATAAGCCACAAAACGGGGCAATTCTGCAATACATAGTTATTTGGAGTATGTGTCGAAACGTTGCACTTGTGTGAGAAGCGGTTTGCGTAGTAGTCACGTGAGCAATTTGTTATAATCGAGTTTGCATCTAATTTTTCGTTATTCTTGATGCATTAAAAAAATCCCTGCTTAATAAATGATCCACACATGATGTACGTAGCATGGCAGCTGCTAAATGCATGGCACGCATGCCAAGCTCAAGAAGGCCATTTGTTACTCCAATAATAGATGTTTTCCGGTAAGAGCCTACCAGACACAATGACACGGTCATTAATAAGTGGTTTAAGTGAATTGCCTGATCCCGTTTCTCTTTGTTTTCCCGATAGAAGCCCAGTGTAAACCGTACTACTCCGAATACTCCCACCCTCGGCTTTTCATACACCAGATGTGCACCAGCCATTACCTGGATCTGTTTATTACCGGCGTCATCGGATTAAACGTTGTCACCATGGCAATGGAGCACTATCAACAGCCTAAGGTAAAGAAGGTTCTGCTTCCGTGCTGCCACATGGGGCAGATTGAGGGGCTCCGGCAGCTTTCCCAGGGGCCCAAGACTACTAGAGTTTCCACCGGGACCGCCCGTGTCGGTGGCCTTGAGCAGGTTTGGGTGACACCAGTGCACGGTTTGTCCTGGGATGTTCGTAAGATGTGGGAAACGATGGTAGTCTGATTACATCTGAATTTGTTTCATCTTTTTTTTTTAGCTATTGTCCCAGATTAGTTTGGGTGGATTTGAGGGGTTCAGTAAAATGACGCCTGGCACGATGCCCAAATAAAACAATAAATGTCAGTAAAGGATTTAAATGTATTGAATACGAATGACATTTATAGAGCCATGTTACACAGATGTATGAAACAATGGTCTAAACTCATGTAAATTTGAAGCAACCACTAATCTGTTGCTGCTTCTTGCTTTGTATTTCGATCCCCATTTTCCGTTGGGTCAGTGGCCGGTGAAATTTGGAGATACTACTAATGACGACGAGCTTTCTACACAGCAGTTTTGACCACAGTGCTATTTTCTATCTGGAGCCAGTAATGAAGACCTCTTATTGTCAAACATACAGGATTTAATTATGTTCTGTGCATATAATGCTCGTTGAGCATCAGACATTTGTTTATTCAATGCAGCCTTAAAAACCTCACACGCTTCTTCCCATATTAATCCCTCACAAGGAGGGGACATATCAAGCGTGGCCGTTGAATCATATATGGAGCGTATAGCCTGTGCATTATTCTCGCTTCAAAGTATCATGGGTAGGGGGTGACCCGATGTCCCGGTTTAGCCGGGACAGTCCCGGATTAGCCGGGACAGTCCCGGATTTTTATTCAATGTCCTGACAATTTTCTCCGAATCGTTCAAATGTCCCGGGATTTTCAGCTTTTCCCTGTTTGGACTCAAAACCGCAAAAGTAGACACTGCATGTTGCTATGTGATCGATCATATCAAAGAGGAAGCAATTTCAATAGATCGATACACTCTAATTAAACGATTTATTCATATAAACCAAACCAACGTTTTGCTACACTCGGGAGTTTGTGTCCTGTTAGGAAATGGATATAACTTAATAATACCGAATTAATGGGGACGCTATTAGACCAGCGCCATTACCACATTTATTTTTAAAGTGGTGCCATTGGTTTTATAAATCATTTTTTAATGTGTCCCGGTTTCTAGTTTTGAGAATCTGGTCGCCCTAATCACGGGGCTTCGCAATCAGTTTAGCTCCACTAGAGTCCGCCAGGGATTTGGGGCAGTTAATGGAAGAGTTTCTTGGAACAGTCGTAGAACGAGACGTCTCAAAGTTTGGATGATTATAGAGTTTTGTCTATTAAGTGAGCCAGGCCCGAGGTGGTGTTAAGCTCCACCCTGCGCGCCATATGTAGGATGTTCAAATGGCAAGCTTGATACATATGAAACAGGAGAATGTAGAAACAGATAAAACTTTATTCGTCAAGATGGAGGAAATTGTTACATATCCCCCAAAGCCTACTCCATAATGCAGGGGGACTCAACTCCAGTCCTCAAGCCTCCCCAACAGGTCAGGCTTTCAGGATGACAGCTTCAGCACAGGTGGCTCAATCAGTCCCCGCTTCAGCACAGGGGGCTCAATCAGTCTCTGCTTCAGCATAGGTGGCTCAATCAGACTGTCTATGATTGAGCCACCTGTGCTGAAGCTGGGATAGCCTCCACACCTGGCCTGTTTGGGGGGGGGGGGATGTGGACTGGAGTTGAGCCCCCCTGCCACAATGAATACACCTTTACACAGAAACAAGCCTGTGCCGTCCAAAACCTTCTACATTTGTAAACGACTTGTTGGTCCAATAATTGGCATCACCCTTCCTATTTTCTTCCTCTTTCATTTTCCTTTATAGTTTTCGGGATGTGTGTTACGGTCTCCTGTTACATTTAAGGAGACTTTATATGCAACAAAATACAAGCTGGGGCTGTATATGAACATACAGGGAAGGGAGGTGCGGAAGGGGGAAGGAAGCACTCCTAGAAATTCACGAGCACTCTCCAGGCTAATACTAAAACGTTACATTTGTTGCTGTCTATTTAAGATAACCCCGCAGCAGCATACAGTAACATAATAACATATGTCTAATTAAATAAATGGTTAGAAAGGGACAGCGACGCCGGAGGAGGGCACGGCACACATTCTGACCAGGGAACCATGATTGGTTCTCTACAGGAAAGTTCTTTTTGGTATTACTATTCGGCAGCCTACAGCAGGAGTGGCCAACTCCAGTCCTCAAATGCCACGAACCGGGTAGGTTTTGGGGATATCACTGCTTCAGCACAGGTGGCTCAGTCATACTCGGGTAGTTTGGTTGGAGAAACAGAGCACAGCCAACAAGCCGGGAGAAATTGTGATCACGGGGCAACTCCCATAAAAATCAGTTTATTGATAGCTCACATGGACAGCCGATAGATTTAAAAAAATGCACCTACGCGTTTCGAGCCGTGGCTCTTTAGCAAGGTTCAAGGCTCAGTCATAATGACTGCATCACCTGTGCTGAAGCAGGGATATCCTGAAAACCTGACCTGTTGGTGGCCCTTGAGGACAGGCATTGGCCAGCCCTGCTCTACCGTTTAGTCAGTAATCTTGCTATGTGAGATAGAGGTGTCTAATAGATGGCTAGTGGATCAGCTGCCTCTACCCTTAAAGTGGAAAGTGCAGCACATGGTCCCTCCTGCTACCTATTATTCTTGTATTCTGTGTAATATATAATGCATGTTGCTATGTGATCTTAACACAAGCAGCAAACGGCTTTATTTCTTCCATAGACCACCAAGACTGTTCTCCTTCTTTCAGGTGTTAGACGAGGCTCTGAAGATTTGTAATTACATCTTCACCCTCATTTTTGTCCTAGAATCGGGCTGCAAAATGATTGCTTTTGGTTTCCGACGCTTCTTTAAAGACAGGTATGTCTTCTTACGGGGGTAGGTTTCAGAAGGTCTCCGTTTGTCTCCTGGGTGTTTAAAGGTGCAATGCCACGGGGAACGAGTATGAAGGCAGTGGTGTACGTAAGGTGACATCCTGGTCATTCCTGCCTTTAAGAGCCAGGTATCATTGTTTGAAAATGTTCCTTTGGGGGAGGGGGTTTGCTTTTTAGTTATGTTTGTTCCATCAGAAAAATCAGATGGCGTTGTCTCTGTCCCAACTCCAAGGACCAGTAACAGTGCAGGTTTTAAGGATACCCCTGCTTGAGCACAGGTGGCTCATTCAAAATGAATGGGGCACGTGCTAATGAGAGGATCGCCTTGACACCTGCACTGTTAGACCGTCCTTGAGGGGACTTGAGGACGGGAGCCCCTGGGTTACAGCGTGGAGTTATGAGATGACCTCTCTCACCGTTTGGTGGGCTAACCTTAGTGAGGACAGGAGCCCCTGGGTTACAGTGTGGAGTTATGAGATGACCTCTCTCACCGTTTGGTGGGCTAACCTTAGTGAGGACAGGAGCCCCTGGGTTACAGCGTGCAGTTATGAGATGACCTCTCTCACCGTTTGGTGGGCTAACCTTAGTGAGGACAGGAGCCCCTGGGTTACAGCGTGGAGTTATGAGATGACCTCTCTCACCGTTTGGTGGGCTAACCTTAGTGAGGACAGGAGCCCCTGGGTTACAGCGTGGAGTTATGAGATGAACTCTCTCACCGTTTGGTGGGCTAACCTTAGTGAGGACAGGAGCCCCTGGGTTACAGCGTGGAGTTATGAGATGAACTCTCTCACCGTTTGGTGGGCTAACCCTCGTGTAATGGGCACATACAGTGGGCATGAGCAGAAGGTTGGCAGAGTGAATATTACCCTCTGGGTCTTCCTGCTGCACATGGAGTGCTGAGCAGACTGCTTCCTGACTACTGCACATTTCCCAGATCTTAATAATGCGCTTATTTTCTTTAAATACTTTTTGGTGGAAATGCATCTGCTGAATGCCCGGATGAAGGAACAGACTCCTCATCGATCAGCGGTGTTGATATAGTAATGAACCACAAACTTCAGGAAACTGGCTTCACCAAGGAGTCTTACATGTTTGTAAGACTCCTTGGTGAAGCCAGTTTCCTGAAGTTTGTGGTTCAATACTATATCAACTGGGCTGGGTTACAGCATGGAGTTATGAGATGACCTCTCTCACCGTTTGGTGGGCTAACCTTAGTGAGGACAGGAGCCCCTGGGTTACAGCGTGGAGTTATCAGATGACCTCTCTCGCCGTTTGGTGGGCTAACCTTAGTGAGGACAAGTGACCCCATTGGTGTGTCCTACAGGTGGAATCAGTTGGACTTGGCCATCGTGTTGCTCTCCATTATGGGGATAACTTTGGAAGAGATTGAAGTTAATGCGTCCTTGCCCATTAACCCGACCATCATTCGGATCATGCGTGTTCTCCGGATCGCTCGCGGTACGTAAACCCGTAACGATAAATGTCTTGTATTAAAAAAAAAAAACACTGTATTAAAATTCTCGCAGAAAATGTTATCTGGGTAAGTGCTTTAAATATAGTTTATTTTACCTGTCAGTCCGTTTCCTGCATTACCCTGGATAATAATAGTTTTTTTTCCCTTGTATACTGTAGCGTTGACTGTATACGCAGCGCTGTACATAAAATTTTTGCAGGCACAAGTCCCTGCCCCACTGAACTTACAATCTACATCACTTACCCTCTATAAATACCGCTTGCAACATCTCCTAATGCAGGGGTGCACACACTTTTTTTCTTTGCGCCCCCCCACCCTTTCTCCTGCCCGTGCCCCATACCTTCTCTCCGGGATCGGTGGCGTCGTTTCACGGCACGTTGCCATGGCGACGCATCGCTAGAAGCCGCCGGAGACAAGGTAAGGGACATACAGAGGCCTCGCGCGCTCCCCCGGCATTTAATTTAAATGTTGTGGGGAAGAGCGCGGGACCTCTGTAAGCGCCACGCCCTCCCCCCCCCCCCCGACAATCTTGCGCCCCCTTGTTTGCGCACCCCTGCCCTAATGGATTGAATTCTTCACGAGAGAGCAGTCACTGTTGGGATGTATTATTTCGGTATGTTAACGCGGCCCCCTTCCTGTTCATTTTTCTATTTATTTTCTTTTTTAAATTGGCCTGGACTGGCCACCAGTAGTGTAAATGAATCATTGTGACCGTAAATATTGATTTGCTATAACCCCCTGCCCCCATTTATTGGCTGACATTAAAATGGAATGAAATACCTGGACAACGGAGCTGAAAACGTCCTGTACTGGGGGCCTCCAAGTGACGAGGCTGGGACCCCTCCCGCAGATACAGTAACGTCAGATATAGATTAGCTCAGTTGAGGGGGTTCTGCTTTTAGGGCTTTGGAATCTCTGGGTAACTGGAAGTCGGGCGTGTTCATTACTGGGGTGTCTTCTTGCAGTGTTAAAGTTGCTGAAGATGGCGGTGGGGATGAGAGCTCTACTGGATACGGTCCTCCAAGCACTTCCACAGGTAAATATTTCTACGGTATTTTAACCCATCTGCCTCTGTGAATGTTTTTAAATGATAATAACACTGAGACCCCAATACAACGAACACCATAAGCTGCGCTCTGAACTGGAAAAACCCTACAATTGCCAAAGGAAACCACCAACTGACATCTCGTAGTTAAAGGAGACTGCCCCAGGTCTGGGCCAGACACTGCAACCTTCCGACAGACCGGAGAAGAACACCAGGAAATCGCTTGGAAAGAGAAATCTGGCTATGAAAGTAAAATACTTTGGTTGGCACATTTTGCCCTGGGAGCCGTCACCTCCAATCTTTACCCCCCGGACCTTAAGCGGAACCAGGTTTCCGAGGCAACCACCTAACATTCTATTACAGGCGGTCCTTGGTTATCCAACGGAATCCGTTCTGGAAGGAGCGTTGGATAGTGAAACCGCTGTAAAGTGAATCCCATGTTAATCAGTGGCGGTAACCGTTGGATAACGCATTCAGGCATTGAAAAAACGGCCCATAGGCTTGAGTTGGATGTGCCATTCATTGTAAAGTGAAACGTTGGATAACGAGGACTACCTGTACTGTGCAAATCACACGCAGGTGCATTCGATATGCTTAGGACCCGGTGTGGAAAGCGGTCCTCAAGGAGAAGTTGAACCCAGTGGGTTGCCCTTTGCACACAGCTAGTCAGGCAGAGGTGACCAACGCCAGTCATCAAGGGCCACCAACAGGTCAGGTGCTAAGGATATCCCTGCTTCGGCATAGTTGGCTCAATCAGTGGCTCGGGCAGAATACCTTCAGCACAGGTTGAGCCACATGTGCTGAAGCAGAGATATCCTTAACACCGGACCTGTTGGTGGCCCTTGAGAACTGGAGGTGGTCACCCCTGAGGTAGACACATGACACACGGCATATTTATAAATATACAAGTAGGGTTTGTACACATCCCCTTTCATTTATTTTTTGCCGCGACTGTGGGGAAGTCATTGTAAACATACAGTATATTGTTGTTTGATGGTTCTTTTTTTTTTTAATAGATAAAGACAGCATATTTACACTTCGGTTTTCTAGCGGAAAGGAAGAATTTTTAGAGTACGGAAAAGTGTGTGTGTGGCGTCTTTATACAGACGCGCTTGTGTATGGGAGACTGGGGGTCAGAGACTTTAGTGGGAGTTTCCGTGCGACAGTCACTATAACGCAGGCCTGCACAACTCCAGTCCTCGAGGGCCGCAAACAGGCCAGGTTTTCAGGATATCCCTACTTCAGTCATACTGAGCCACTGATTGAGCCACCTGTGCTGAAGTAGGGATATCCTGAAAGCCTGGGCTGTTTGCGGCCCCGAGGACTGGAGTTGTGCCGGCCTGGCGTAACCGTTAGACACATAATCTGCGCCATGTTTCCAGCGCGTAATCTGCTTCTGTTCTCTCCGTACAGGTGGGAAATCTCGGACTCCTTTTCATGCTGCTGTTTTTTATTTTCGCTGCCCTGGGGGTGGAGCTTTTTGGCGACCTGGGTACGTTTTTAGTCCTGTAACCGCGAGTGCTCATTTGCATGCCATTACCCAGAATCCCCGACTGCAGTGGAAGCAGTGTATGCTAAGAGATAATGGGGAAAGAGTGCGAATGTGCCCATGAGTGGTATTTTTATTTGTTGAAGCCTAGTCTGGAACGAAATAGAAATGAACTAATTGGGGAAAACAAACTTTTAAACCTTGTCCTGTTTTTGTTTTTTCCCCCCCTCCCAGAGTGCAGTGACTCTCACCCCTGCGAAGGTCTAGGGAGGCACGCCACATTTAGAAACTTTGGAATGGCCTTTTTAACGCTCTTCCGGGTATCAACAGGCGATAATTGGAATGGGATAATGAAGGTAAGAAACCCGGAGTTTTTACAAACGTAGGATTTTTCGCTAACGTGTAAGAGGTCAACGCAATACCGTTGTTTTATTTTTCATACTCCTTGTTTATTGAAGGTTTACACAGTATTATAACACAAAGGCATCAGGATGAGGTGCAGAAACAAAATGGCGGAAAAGGAGGGGGCACAGTCACGTTCAGTTGAAAGAGAGTGAAATACATTCCCTCTCTATACAGGTTTATGCACGTTTCACAGTTGTCTGTAATGGGGGCCCAGTAGTGAGGCCTGCACTGTGGCATACGAGGAGAATAATCTGGGCACAAGGCCCAACATCACAGAAGGATCGAAAGAGGATTTAGGCCCGGGATACCTGTGTGAGATTGCCATGGCCATATTTTCCATCTGGCAGATGAGGCATATTTTATTATGGCTTGCGGTTAACGATGGGTAACAGTGTTATTTTGCCCATCAAGCTCTTCCAAAAAAACGTACGGGACTCCATTGCAATAGCTTTTTCTACGATAGCAGGCAGTTCCTTTTCTGGGCATGTGTCTGAAACGACGTGACAGAGTTTGGCCGGCACTGGCGCCCGCTCTTGTTTGTGTGACGTAAGATGCTCAGCAATTATGTTTTTTTTTTTATATGTAGGGGGTTATTTATCGAAGCCCCCCCCCCCCAAGGCGGCAAAACTGGGGCAAAGAAGCTGAACCAGATGTATTAAAGAAAATGTAAACCAGTGGGATTGAAATAGTTAATAAAACTGGGGCAGTTTCAGCCCAGTTTTGCAGCTGGGAGACTGTGACAGGGTGGCCGCCGGGTTGGGTCAGTAAGTAGTCCACACACCGCGTATTTGAACGGACAACGTCCTTTTATTTCCCGGACAAGGGAAAACAGGTTATCGAGGATAGTTGATTCCAACAACAAAATCAGTGTAAAATGTCCTTACTTTGAACAAGAGAAGAGTCCCAGCTGTTCCGGGGCAATCCTTCTGGATACGTGAACCTTTTTCGTGCAGGTTCTTGAGACTTGCTTCCTTACAGGCTTGTTTGTGATGCAGGGTTCGAGTTCCCCCGCTGCTCCCAAGCAAATCCCTCTGGGAACAAGAAGCCTGGGTCCCTGGAGGCTTGGAGCTTGGTGCTGAGTGTTAGGCGCAGCTGGTCGCAGTCAAATCCTCTGTGATCCTGCTCTCCTGCTGGTTCTGGAACAGCTGGCAAGGAGTAGTTTCCTGCCTTTTAAACCCTGCTGGGACTGGACTCGAAACACCCTAGGAGACCTGAAAGCTAGCGTGTAGTCTCCTGATCCTGGCAGAGTGAGGGAGTTAACCCCTTCACTCCCTCACAGAGACTTTAAGAAATACAGCTCATGTTTAATGCAGAGAGCAGTAGAACATCTCTGTATTGTATCTTTCTCTGAATGACTGTCTTAACATCAAATAAAAGGCCAGCATTGTCCTGACACATAGACCACTTACAGTGCATTCAGTTCCATTGTGTTACTCTCCTCCCCGCATGAGGACTATTTCCATAGGTCACAGACAATATACTTAGACGCTCTCCAGCGGAGAAGGATCGAAGTTGTTTGCCGTGCAATCTTATCTACCCCCCTATCTTTTTGGTATTTTGGTTGTTTAGAATATATCTACACTGCTTTTAACTGTATAGAGCAGAGGTTCCCAACCCGGTCGCCAAGAGCCACCAGCGGTGCAGGTGTACGGCTATCCTCTCATTAGCACAAGTGGCCCAATCATTGTGACTGAACCACCTTTGTTCAAGCATTGGGGAATCCTTAAAACCTTCCACTGGTAGTAGTCCTCGAGGACAGGAGTTGGGAACCTCTGGTATAGGGGGGTGCTTAATAGACTACAGGTCCATAGCCAACAATGTGTAATGGCAAGTAGTGGCGTAAAAAGGCGATTCTGACACGGAGGAGTTTTTCTAGACAATAACATAGTTTATTATGAGCACAGCATCAATAAAATAGTAAAATAATGGTAAAATAGTGACCGGTTGTATCCATTGTTTGTAGGACAATAATCAAGAGCGCTGGTCAAGGCAAGGGAATCGTAGCTGCGCTGCTAGTCCCTCGTACCACATTCAGCTCATTCTCCACCCCCACCTTTCACTCTTATCCCAAGCATATTGTTACTCCTTTTCCTGGGCCTAGCGTGTGTGGGATGAGTACCATTGTCCAGTGGTTTCAGACTAGCATTCTGTCTTGGTCAATGACATTGTGAAGATAGTCACTCAATATAATGTACGTAACTTCTGAGTAATTGTTCCCCCATCCTGCGTCTGGTATCCTTGGAACAATAACTCGGCCCTTGCTGGTTCACAATGGCACAGTGTCAGACAAACAATCTCTCGTCTTACCCAGAATCCTCTTAGTGTAAATGTCACAGGAGACCAGGACAATTCACCGGGATCATAGCACCAGAGAGGACTAAGGAGATCAATAAAGCAGATTTATTGTGGCCAAAGTCAACAGGCACAAACCAATACAAACAAAGAGCTTGCACTCACCAAAACAGCTGTTATGGCAGGAACACTAGCTAACTAGATGTTGGGTGCCGCTTCACATGGCTTACCCAGGGCAGCTTCCACGTTCTGAAAGGATCTGGTCCCTCAAGACCTTGGGATGCTCTTTCTCCAAGAGCAAGTTTGGATTTCCCACTCGGATCACCATTGAGTCTCGTTCTGGTGTGTCTTCGGCAAAGCCTCAGAGCACACCGCTTAGTTAGCTTCCACACTAACTCCATGGATGACTGTAGAACTGAGATCAGCAGCTCTTTACATAGACCTCGGCCTCTATCTCAGTCTACGGAGTGGAGCTTAAATTAAACTTGGACTTTAAATGATACCCGCGCAGTATTAAATATTTAGGATCTACATCACAAGTTACTGCCAAACATTATACTCTGCTAATTACCCCTCTATTATAAAGAAATTAATCGAAGATCTATCGTCTTAGCAAGAGTTTCTCATCTCATGGATTGCCAGGATATGGTCAGTTAAGATGAATATTTTACCTTGTCTTCTTTATTATTTCCAAACTCTTCAGATCTTATTCCCAGAGAAGGAGCTATCTCTACTTCCAATAAAATTGATTATTTTGTATGGAATGGCAAAAAAAAAAAGTCAGAATTATCAGAAAGGTTCTTTCTAGAACACGGGAGGTCTTGGACTTTTTAAATCTCTGGTTATACCGGAATTCCAAGATTGTTCATGTAATGTTTTGTTCAATAAAGGTTTCCGTAGAATAAGGGACATGATCTCCAAATCTAAAATGATAACTCCTAACGAAATATCTGAACAACATCCATCTCTCATCAGGGGTTCATATAAATATGAAGTTCACTTCAAATAACTTTCCTGATTATACCTTTTTCAAGCATATGTGTGTCTACATAATCAGGATCAGTTAAAACAAGCCTCAGCCATATATAAGATTTTGGATCCCATTGGCGACTCTATTAAAGATACTGTAAATATATGATCTGTATGGAAGTTGAACTGGGGTAGATTTGGAAGACTGGCTCGATTTTGGGGAATTTGCTGTCAAAAGCTCTATTTGCACAAGCATCAAAGAAAATTCGTATGACATTTTCTGTCGTTGGTACAAAACACCTGTAAAACCTAACTCTATTAACCCAGACATACTGTATGTCCATTATGCTGGAGGAATTGAGGACAAAAAGGTGCGCGTTCACATAGCTTTCTCTTCTGCCCTGTAATTCAACGCCTTTGGGATAAGGTTTTAAGATTTATTTCTCTAAATGTATTGCAGCTAAATTCAAAGTAGAGATCGGAAACAGGTCACCCCTCCCTCAGTTAAAATGGTTTGGAGTCAAATTTCCCTTGTTACGCAAATGGCAAAATGAGCGGGTTTTATGAACGACACATTACAGAACGTTGAGGGAGTCTGGGGACCTTTTATTGAATTGAAGTTTACAGAGTTGTGTACAGTATTTTAGAATATCAACTGACCATTTCTTAGAATATGTCGAATACTGATGTCAATGTACAAACCTTCTCGTATGTAATATTGTAAAATCTAGCGGGTGTGCCCACCAGTCATAAATTCCCCTTGACCCCCCTTTTTTCCCCTTCTGTATCTCTCCCCGATAGTCCTTCCCAATGTTATTCCTGTAACAATTGTTATTATGCTACAATTAAAGGAATATTTATAGAATGGGAACCAGGGAGGTTCTCCAGAGCTGAGCCGCGATCTGTTCAGCCGGGGGTTCCTGAGATTTGGACCAGTGAAGTAACTGGGCTGGCTGTCCAATAGGTAGACAGATGATGTGGTGTCTTCCAAAAGTCCCTTGGGCCCCTCCCCAGTGCTTAAAATAACGAGGTTCGGCTCCAGAAGATTTCCCAGTTTCCAAAAAAAAATAGAAGAGAAGCTGGGACTTCTTTTTTAAAAGGTATACACCAGGGGCGGCCAACCATGGTCCTCAGGGGCCAACAGCAGGTCAGATTTTCCTGATATCCCAGCTTCAGCACAGGTGGCTCAGTCAATGGCTGAGCCACTGATGGAGCCACCAGGGATATCCAGAAAACCTTACCGGTTGTTGACCCTTGAGGCCTAGGGTTGGCCACCCCTGGTATACACTAATACTGTTTTCCTCCTGACATTAGGACACACTGCGAGACTGCAATGAGGATTCCACTTGTTACAATACGGTCATCTCCCCAATCTACTTTGTCTCTTTTGTGCTGACCGCACAGTTTGTTCTGGTGAACGTGGTGATTGCCGTGCTCATGAAACACCTCGAGGAAAGCAACAAAGAAGCCAAAGAGGAGGCAGAACTGGAGGCAGAAATGGAACTAGAGTTTCAGACTCAAAACATGCCACCATTGGACTGTGACCCCTTTATCTGGACAGAGAGGGACCTGGGCTATTCACAAGAGATTTCTCAGGACTATATGAATTCTGTGCCGGATAAGGCTGGCTCCCAGCTCTCTCTGGTGCATCCCATGGTAAGAAGTTTTACATACAGTACTGTCTCTCTTACAGGACATCTCAGGTTTTGACTGACCTATATTCAGTAAAGTGAATGGATTATTTATAGGAAACAAGAACCTGTCTGTTGCAGGGTACATGCAACCACACACGCGGGTTCTCTTGATAAGGCTTCTTTATTGAGCCTTAAAAACATACAGCACACAAAACAAAATAGCTTCTCTTCAGCATAGAAAACAAGGCAGCTTCTCTTCAGCATGCAGGACACAGACAGTTCATCACACATGTACTTTGCAAAAACAGACCTTCTAGCAGTAATCTCTTCAGTCTTTCAGTCCTGTCTCCTGACCAGCTAGCCTGCATGTGTGTACAGCCTGGGGGTTTTAAAACACCTTGATTATGCAGCAGGGGTCAGACTAATTAAGCAGCCCTTCTCCACTGAAACTTAACCTCGTCACTGCTGCACAGTATATGGCTGGTGACGTTCATTCACCCTGTCACACTGTCGTAGCTACCTTTGTAGATGGATCCATCTTGTAGAGCAGGAGCGGCCAACTCCAGTTCTCAAGGGCCACCAACAGGTCAGGTTTTGAGGATATCACTGCTTCAGCACAGGGTGTTCAAACAGTGGCTCAGTCAATGACTGAGCCACTGATACAGCCACCTGTATTGAAGCAGGGATATCCTTAAAACCTTACCTGTTTGTGGCCCTTGAGGACTGGAAATGGCCACCCCCTGTTGTAGAGATTTGGGGCACTCAATGGGAGAAATGTCTTCCCTTGGTGAGATATTAATAATTCTGAACATATTTATTATTACAATCCATATTTTCTCAGCCTTGGTTTATCGTGACTAGGTACACCCCGCCCTGCACCCAACCATGAACCCCAACAACTCTACTTACACCCCGCCCTGCACCCAACCATGAACAGCAACAACTCTACTTACACCCCGCCCTGCACCCAACCATGAACCCCAACAACTCTACTTACACCCCGCCCTGCACCCAACCATGAACCCCAACAACTCTACTTACACCCCGCCCTGCACCCAACCATGAACCCCAACAACTCTACTTACACCCCGCCCTGCACCCAACCATTAACCCCAACAACTCTACTTACACCCCGCCCTGCACCCAACCATGAACCCCAACAACTCTACTTACACCCCGCCCTGCACCCAACCATGAACCCCAACAACTCTACTTACACCCTGCCCTGCACCCAACTATGAACCCCAACAACTCTTCTTACACCCCGCCCTGCACCCAACCATGAACCCCAACAACTCTACTTATACCCCGCCCTGCACCCAACCATGAACCCCAACAACTCTACTTACACGCCGCCCCGCACCCAACCATGAACCCCAACAACTCTACTTACACCCCGCCCCGCACCCAACCATTAACCCCAACAACTCTACTTACACCCCGCCCTGCACCCAACCATGAACCCCAACAACTCTACTTACACCCCGCCCTGCACCCAACCATGAACCCCAACAACTTTACTTACACCCCGCCCTGAACCCAACCATGAACCCCAACCACTATACTTACACCCCGCCCTGCACCCAACCATGAACCCCAACAACTCTTCTTACACCCCGCCCTGCACCCAACCATGAACCCCAACCACTCTACTTACACCCCGCCCTGCACCCAACCATGAACCCCAACAACTCTACTTATGCCCCGCACCCAACCATGAACCCCAACAACTCTACTTACACCCCGCCCTGCACCCAACCATGAACCCCAACAACTTTACTTACACCCCGCCCTGCACCCAACCATGAACCCCAACAACTCTACTTACACCCCGCCCCGCACCCAACCATGAACCCCAACAACTCTACTTACACCCCGCCCCGAACCCAACCATGAACCCCAACAACTCTACTTACACCCCGCCCTGCACCCAAACATTAACCCCAACAACTCTACTTACACCCTGCCCTGCACCCAACCATGAACCCCAACAACTCTACTTACACCCCGCCCTGCACCCAACCATGAACCCCAACCACTCTACTTACACCCCGACCTGCACCCAACCATGAACCCCAACAACTCTTCTTACACCCCGCTCTGCACCCAACCATGAACCCCAACAACTCTACTTACACCCCGCCATGCACCCAACCATGAACCCCAACAACTCTACTTACACCCCACGCCGCACCCAACCATGAACCCCAACAACTCTACTTACACCCCGCCCCGCACCCAACCATTAACCCCAACAACTCTACTTACACCCTGCCCTGCACCCAACCATGAACACCAACAACTCTACTTACACCCCGCCCTGCTCCCAACCATGAACCCCAACAACTCTACTTACACCAACGTGGAACCAACAGGCCGCAGCTTTTAATTAACCATCGCAAAATACCAGGAAAACCCGGCCATGCCAGATCTGTCAATACCACCATGAAACTAGTAGCACCAGTCCGCATGGCCCTCAGTGCCCCCCCATTGGGTATTAATCATTACGCATCCATGCATGGACAGATGCATGGAACCCATCTATCAGGACACTGGGACCCCTGCATCCTCGCTCAGATAGACACATAAGTACACAAACTGGTAGACACAGAGATAACGGACTCTCACAGAAGACCTGAGTCTACACACCATTTCTGACCATCCTGGGAGACTTGGCTTGTCTGACCCAGTAAAAACCCACCTGATGTTGGTTGCCCCTTCTCTGTATTAACCTCTTTGCTCTGACAGCAGAGGAGTCAATCGATTACTTTTGTACGTATTTGTCTTGATCTACTGTGTATGTTTTGTGTTTCCCGCTTTCCCTTCCTGCCTGCGGCTCGATGCCTCGTACAGGAGAGACACATGTTTGACACAATATCCCTGCTGATCCAGGGCTCTCTGGAAGGGGAAATGAAGCTAATGGACAACTTATCTGGCTCCGTGTGCCATCATTATGCCGTACCTGAAAAGGGTTCCTCCGAGAAGCAGGTCAGCTTCCCCTGTTGGGTTTCTGTTGCATTTGATAAAATAGGAGACATTTGACCAAATATAGGTGCTTTATATGTATCCCGTTATCACATACACAATGGTGGGCTGCATTTACCCAACTAATTACCCGTTGGTTTTTATTTATATATATTTTACCCAAATCCTTAAAATCTAACAGTCTGAATATGCTTTCGGAATAAAGCAGCACTACGGGTTTCATTTTTTAAATTTCTTTTATTGCAGAAGTGAAGCAGGGGGTCTCTCGAAACTGTGTTCATTTCAGCTCCGGGGCCCCCTGCGTACCCCCGTAAGGGGCCGCCGGTATCTCTTTTCAGTTTAAATGTCCAGGTCACGCAGGCCAATAGGAAGCCACACCGGATGACATCACTGCTTTACCAGCAACAAAGGAAAGGGTTCTTTACAGTAAGGGCAGTTACAATGTGGGATTCATTAGCAGTGGAGACTGTGATGGCAGATACAATAGATTTGTTCAAAAAAAGGTTGGACATCTTTTAGAAAGGAAAGGTATACAGGGATATACCAAATAAGCAAACATGGGAAGGACGTTGATCCAGGGAGTAATCTGATTGCCAATTCTTGGAGTCAGAAAAGAATTTATTTTTCCCCTTATGAGATATCATTGGATGATGTGTCACTGGGGTTTGTGTTTGCTTCCTCTGGATCAATATACTATAAATACAAATATAGGATAAAGTATCAGACGTCTAAATTTAGCATAGGTTGAACATGATGGGCGCATGTCTTTTTTCAACCTCCTCCGCTATGTAACTATGTAACGCTTCCTTTTGGCCCGCGAGACATTTAAACGCCGCCATTATGTTAGGTGCACAGTTTCTCTGACATGCAGCGATACCGGCAACCCCTGCGGAGGTATCTCCTTGAAGCAGGTGGTCCGGGGAGATTCAATTAACACTGTTCAGCTCCGAAGAACCCCTGCTTCATCCTGTAATATATATATATATATGTTATTTACTTACGTGAATCCCGTATTGCGGCTTTTATATAGCTTTCTAGTTGCAATGGGCCATTCACTTAAACGGGTTGTGTTGTGCTTATAGCTTAGCGATCTGGCCCTATGTGTCTAGCCCTGTTATGTATGTATGTATGTATGTGTGTATGTATGTATGTATGTATGTATGTATGTACATCTTTATGTATATAGCGCCATTAATGCACATAGCGCGTCACAGCAGTAATACACGTGAAAATCAGATAAATAACAAATAATACAGATAACAGATCATGGGGAGAAGCGCTTCAGACATAAAAGTGACATTTAGGAAAAAGAGTCCCTGCCCCGAAGAGCTTACAATCTGTTTGGTGAGTACTGTAGGAAGGACATACAGAGACAGTAGGAAGGTGGACTAGCAGCATGTCTTCTACCCTTGTAGCAGTGGTGGGATTGAACATTTTTCATAACCGGTTCTTACCTTCACGGCGGCGGGCGGCGTCTACCAGCATCTGTTTCCCTGCATGCCTTCTCAAAATGGCTGTGCGGCGTCACATGACAACGAGACGCTGCGTAACGTCGTGACGTCACGTTGCCATAGCAACAGACGGCACGTGGCGTCCCTGTTGGCATGGCAACACGGCGCCATTTGACGGCTCGCGGCCATATTGAGAAGATAGGCAGGGAAAGGATGCTGGTAGGCGCGCCCGCCGGCCGCCACCACAGGTAAGAGAATTAAGCACCGGTTCGGCGAACTTGTGAAATTTTAGTGACAGGTGCGCACGACCCGGTGCGAACCGGCTGAATCCCACCACTGCCTTGCAGTCACTCTCTTATTTGTCATGGCTGTTTTCTTATTCTTGCTCGCGTTCCCTTACTTAGATCCCTCTAGCGGAGATGGAAGGCCTGTCTTTGACGTCCGACATTCTGTCCGAGAAGTCCTGGTCCTTGGCTCTGACGGATGACTCGCTGCCTGATGATGCCAGCGCCATCCTGTTTAGTGCTCTCGAAAGAAATGTATTGATATTATTTACATATTATTTTCATTTTTAGATATTTTGAGGGCTCAAAATAAGGATATAAATGTAATATATAATACATTACAAGACAACTAATGCCGTTAGATTTTAATAGAAAATGGATTATTGTATCATAGATTGCAATATTTATTTATTTAGAATAATTTCAGTTTATTCTTTAAACTATAATGTGCATCCATTAATAGGAAAGGCGCTGCAAAGCCGATGGGGTTCGTGTCCTGTATTTTGAGCCCTGGTGTACATACCCCCATGTTCAAATCAGCTTTTGGTTAGAGCAGGGGCGGCCAACTCCCAGTCCTCAAGGGCCAGCAGCAGGTCAGGTTTTAAGGATATCCCTGCTTCAGCAGAGGTGGCTCAGTCAACCGGCCTGACCTGTTGGTGGCCCTTGAGCACTGGAGTTTGCCATCCCTGAGGTCTTATCATGTAGCTCACATTAGTTTACCTTTTTATTACACATTTGAGCTTAGAATATCTGTCACAATGTTGTTTTTATTAAATGGAGAAACATAGATTGGAGAGGCTGCAACCGCAGGGACCTGGGAGATCATTGGGGAGGCCTCCACCCAGCAGTGTGGAGGCCTCCACCCAGCAGTGGGGAGACACGGGCTGGAGAGGATGGGATGAGGGAATGTGTGGGAGCGACGTGGAGAAGAGAGGCTGTAACCGTAGGACCTGGGAGATCATTGGGGAGGCTTCATCCAGCAGTGGGGAGACATGGGCTGGAGAGGATGGGATGAGGGAATGTGTGGGAGCGACGTGGAGAAGAGAGGCTGTAACCGCAGGACCTGGGAGATCACTGGGGAGGCTTCATCCAGCACTCGGGAGACACGGGCTGGAGAGGATGGGATGAGGGAATGTGTGAGAGCGATGTGGAGAAGAGAGGCTGCAACCGCAGGGACCTGGGAGATCATTGGGGAGGCTTCATCCAGCAGTGGGGAGACACGGGCTGGAGAGGATGGGATGAGGTAATGTGTGGGGCGACGTGGAGAAGAGGCTGTAACCGCAGGACCTGGGAGATCATTGGGGAGGCTTCACCCAGCAGTGGGGAGACACGGGCTGGAGAGGATGGGATGAGGGAATGTGTGGGAGCGATGTGGAGAAGAGAGGCTGCAACCGCAGGGACCTGGGAGATCATTGGGGATGCTTCCACCCAGCAGTGGGGAGACACGGGCTGGAGAGGATGGGATGAGGGAATGTGTGAGAGTGATGTGGAGAAGAGAGGCTGCAACCGCAGGGACCTGGGAGATCATTGGGGAGGCTTCATCCAGCAGTGGGGAGACACGGGCTGGAGAGGATGGGATGAGGGAATGTGTGGGAGCGACGTGGAGAAGAGGCTGTAACCGCAGGTCCTGGGAGATCATTGGGGAGGCTTCATCCAGCAGTGGGGAGACACGGGCTGGAGAGGATGGGATGAGGGAATGTGTGGGTGCGATGTGGAGAAGAGAGGCTGCAACCGCAGGACCTGGGAGATCATTGGGGAGGCTTCACCCAGCAGTGGGGAGACACGGGCTGGAGAGGATGGGATGAGGGAATGTGTGGGAGCGACGTGGAGAAGAGGCTGTAACCGCAAGTCCTGGGAGATCATTGGGGAGGCTTCACCCTGCAGTGGGGAAACATTGGCTGGAGAGGATGGGATGAGGGAATGTGTAGGAGCGACGTGGAGAAGAGAGGCTGTAACCGCAGTACCTGGGAGATCATTGGGGAGGCTTCATCCAGCAGTGGGGAGACACGGGCTGGAGAGGATGGGATGAGGGAATGTGTGGGTGCGATGTGGAGAAGAGAGGCTGCAACCGCAGGACCTGGGAGATCATTGGGGAGGCTTCACCCAGCAGTGGGGAGACACGGGCTGGAGAGGATGGGATGAGGGAATGTGTGGGAGCGACGTGGAGAAGAGGCTGTAACCACAGGTCCTGGGAGATCATTGGGGAGGCTTCACCCTGCAGTGGGGAGACATTGGCTGGAGAGGATGGGATGAGGGAATCTGTAGGAGTGACGTGGAGAAGAGAGGCTGTAACCGCAGGACCTGGGAGATCACTGGGGAGGCTTCATCCAGCAGTGGGGAGACACGGGCTGGAGAGGATGGGATGAGGGAATGTGTGGGAGCGACGTGGAGAAGAGGCTGTAACCGCAGGTCCTGGGAGATCATTGGGGAGGCTTCATCCAGCAGTGGGGAGACACGGGCTGGAGAGGATGGGATGAGGGAATGTGTGGGTGCGATGTGGAGAAGAGAGGCTGCAACCGCAGGACCTGGGAGATCATTGGGGAGGCTTCACCCAGCAGTGGGGAGACACGGGCTGGAGAGGATGGGATGAGGGAATGTGTGGGAGCGACGTGGAGAAGAGGCTGTAACCGCAAGTCCTGGGAGATCATTGGGGAGGCTTCACCCTGCAGTGGGGAAACATTGGCTGGAGAGGATGGGATGAGGGAATGTGTAGGAGCGACGTGGAGAAGAGAGGCTGTAACCGCAGTACCTGGGAGATCATTGGGGAGGCTTCATCCAGCAGTGGGGAGACACGGGCTGGAGAGGATGGGATGAGGGAATGTGTGGGTGCGATGTGGAGAAGAGAGGCTGCAACCGCAGGACCTGGGAGATCATTGGGGAGGCTTCACCCAGCAGTGGGGAGACACGGGCTGGAGAGGATGGGATGAGGGAATGTGTGGGAGCGACGTGGAGAAGAGGCTGTAACCACAGGTCCTGGGAGATCATTGGGGAGGCTTCACCCTGCAGTGGGGAGACATTGGCTGGAGAGGATGGGATGAGGGAATCTGTAGGAGTGACGTGGAGAAGAGAGGCTGTAACCGCAGGACCTGGGAGATCACTGGGGAGACTTCATCCAGCAGTGGGGAGACATGGGCTGGAGAGGATGGGATGAGGGAATGTGTGGGAGCGACATGGAGAAGAGAGGCTGCAACCGCAGTACCTGGAAGATCATTGGGGAGGCCTCCACCCAGCAGTGGATCGACAAGGGCTGAAGATGATATGGATATATATATTTATCATGTGTAGAAAATAGAAGAAGAAGCAAATGCCCCAAGGTACAGATGAATTTAATTGATATAGGTTATTAAAAAAGTCAGAATCTGGATATAACATTCATTAATCATGTTCTCAATAAAAAGCCATGAAGGTAACACTGCATAATGAAACGCGTTGGGACTGTTCATTACCTGGACCTTTGTCCACTACTTATTGGTATCCGTATACCCACCGACTATTCATCATTCTACTTCCTATTTGTTGAACTTTTTCATTCACACGGGACCTGCGGCTGCTCGCTGCGTGGACCTCTCCGCGGATAGCGATCATCTCACTAGCTCTGAGGAGAGAGGCTCTGCAGCTTCAGAAACCCACAGGCACGGGATTCTTTAAATCACATCTGATCTCTGCCTGGGAACCCTCCTTACCCATGACATCGTTGTTGAGTGTAACATCCTCATTTCAGCGTTTTGTTACCTCCAGTCACAGCTGAAGGTGGTGTGAGTGCCCCGGTCAGAACCTCACATTGTCAATGGGACAAGAGAGGTTACTACAGCTTTGGAGACCTGGAAATGCTGGATTTCTCCAATTACAGCTGATCACTGTTTGGGGATACTCCCTCCATCCGAGCCGTCCTCACGGCGTGATACGCTCACACGTTCAGCGTTTTCTCTTGCCAAGCCTGACACGTCTCTACAATATTTTCAAATATCACCAAGAGAGCCACTGACTGTCCATCCATCTCATGTAATCCTCCCACCGTTCAGCTGGATCCCGAGTGGTAACAGTATTACCTTCATTACTTTTTATTGAGAACTTGATATATGGATGTTTTATCCAGATTCTGACACTTTAATCGCCTATATGAATTAAATTCATCTGTACCTTGGAGAATGCTCTTCTTCTTCGTCCATTTTCTACGTGCTAATCACCTTGGACAGGTTTGTTTTTTTTCCAGCTGAAGCTGCTCATTCTCCATTTTTGTTATTCCCTAAAAGTTGATGTTATAATTTTGTTATTGACTAATTGGACACAAATTTTTTATCACTAATTATACACGGTTCTTGAATAAGATTTGCAGCACTTCCACTATATATGGTAACATTTGTTTGATTGTTTTACATTCACAGTGTATTCTGCGTGACCGTAGGATAGAAATGGTTAATAATTGAGTGTGTGAGTATTTGAATTATTGACCATTTCTATCCTAAAGTCACGTAGCATACACTGAAAAGAGTGCATTGACTGTGGTCCAGTGGTACCCTTGTGCGCCCTCGAAGTGTCAGGTGAGTCTGGCTTAATTTAAACCAGTCTGCCTTTTAGATTCATTTTTATTTATTTATTTGTTTTACTATTTTTCTTTTGGTCATTTGACTTGTATTGGTTGTCTCATTCTGATCGGCATTTTAGTGAGCGTCATCCCGAGCGGACTATTTCCACAGTGTGGAGTTTGTGTCGCTACACACTTACTCCTACTTCAACCAACTAGAACCTGAGATGTTAATGTCTCCAACGAGTTCAACTGGTTGCTAAAAACAAACAGACTTGGGGTTTTGATTCTATATGTGCCGATCATTGACTTTAATGGAGAATTGCATCCGGGAAAGGCCCGATCAGACGAATGGGACAATTCACCGCTTAGCCACTGTGGAACAATTTCCCCCACAGGCTTTAGTTTTTTTACGGTTTTGTTTTTTTAGGGTTAGGGATTAAGGTTAGGATTGGGGGTTAGGGGGTTTAGGTTAGGATTAGGGGTTAGCGACTAAGGATTTTAAGGTTTCCGTTTAGGATTGAGGGTTAAGGGTTTGGGTATAATTATAATAAATCTTGACACACTCCACCTTGATAGCTGTCTTATTAGATAACACTGGAACTAAAGGACAGTCTTTATTGCAGTAATTGAGGATCTCTCTGTTGATGACACGGCTTTCAGTGATTTCAGCCAGGTAGACAACTGGAAATAGATTAAATGAGGTGGAAAGACTCCCGAGGCGAAAAAAAAGAACGAATAGACCCAATCATCCGATGAATTTGTATTACATTAAAAAGATCCTAAAATGAACTGACCCCTTTCCAAAGCCAACAGCTCTCTATTGCAAATTTACTACATTCATATATCTTTGTCTCTTTTCCCCTAGGGCTAAAGCTGCAGTTCAGTCAATATCCTGCATGTGGTTTTTTTTTAATAAATCAGTTCTGTAATAAGAAAAAATACTTTTAGCATTTTCTGTTTTAAAAAAAACAACTTTGAAAGACCAATTTTCGTGTATTCTATTCTAACAGCCATTTGCTAAGGCACTGCCTCTTCATGTCCTGTCACAAGCCCTGGCACACCCCTTTGTCAGCCCTGCCCTCCCTCTAGCACATGTCGGTGCAGGAGTGCTCATGAATATTCATGAGCTTCCACTGACAGACAAGCAGAATATAAACAGATCCCTTCACTAATTATGTCACCAAATTTCGACCTATCAATACATGGAGAATGAATTGAGCGGCAGCTATACAGTTCTTTAGGTAATTAGAGATTGCCCACATGAAACTATTGAAGTAAAAAAATAAATAAAAATAAAAAAAAAGACTGAACTGCAGTTTTAAGCAGATCAATATTGAGAATATAGTACGTTCAGATCATGTTTCTGTAAGGCTACTAGAGGAGGAAAAAAAACCACTTTAAAAGTTTATGATTCCAAAAGTGGGAATAATCTTCAAATACTAATAAACAACACTTATCAAACCCAAATCTCTTCTGGGAAACTGGGAAGTCTGTAATGGTTGTAATGAGAGGGGCGATTATTTCCTTTTGTATAACACCAACTAAAACGCCTAGTAGCAAATTTATAACCGTGAATGATGAGCTTACAACAGCTGTAAAAAAGACGCCCCGCCGACAAATATTACGTTGATTCCCTAACTAAAAAATCTGCCTTTTTAATTGATAACCCAAGAAGAAAAAAAAAGCACAAAATGTTTATAAATAACGATTTTTCATACTGAGTGCGGAGTGCTCGCTGAGCTGTACAAACAGGGTTTCGGGACAACGCCTCTACTCCATGGAACTCGCCATCGTTTTTTTGAGGAACGGGGCACAGGGAGAGGCAGTGACCCTGCCAAGGTCACGCTGAGCTGGAAGTGGGATTTAAACAAGGTTCGCATACGTTAGAGGCAGTGATGTTACCGTTATAACTCTACCCAGGGAAACATGGTGTCTGTGGTACTACCGGGCCGATTATATTAAAGATGTTTAATGCCCAACACATTCCTGACGTGCCCCTTTATCTGCAAACGCGACAGGTAATTGCAAAACATATCTGAGGTTATTATTTGTGATAAGAAATGTGCTCTCTCTGTTCTCGGGCTATGATGATCACAGCACAAAGCCTTTTGGGCCACGCAGCTCTCTGAAGCACATCGTGCCGGGCGACAACCTGCACTTTGTTGCAGAGAGGAGCATATTTACTAAGTGGTGCTAAGCCGTAAGGCAATTGACGTGCCTTTGTAGTCCGCACAGCGTAGTAAGTAAGGCTGTGTTCTGACGCTGCCTCTTTGCTGCAGTCTTTAAGTTATGCGCACTTGATGTTGTACCGCCATTCCTTTCGTGTACATGCTTCTGTTTGGGTGATTCTGCGCCTGTTCTTTCATTTGTAGAGGGGAGATTCTCAGGAGCACAAATCCGAAACCATCGATGAAGAGCAGAACTTGCTGTCGGTCAAAAAGCCGCCGGTTTGTCGAACGCATTCGCTGCCAAACGACAGCTACATGCTGCAGAGCGTGGGCTCGTGTGCGCAGTGTCAGGCGCAGAGAAGCCCGAGTCATGCGAAAACAGGTGCCAAACAATTATACATATGTGTCAGTATTTTACATCAGACATATACACCCCTCCGCTATACATAGACAGTTCCACACACGTCAGTCATACATAGACAGTTCCACACACGTCAGTCATACATAGGTTACACGCACGTCAGTCATACATAGGTTGTACACCCCTGTGTCATACATACATAGGTTACACGCACGTCAGTCATACATAGGTTGTACACCCCTGTGTCATACATACATAGGTTACACGCACGTCAGTCATACATAGGTTACACACCCCTGTGTCATACATACATAGGTTACACACACTCTTCAGTCACACATACAGATGTAGTGTCAGTTAAGTTCATTTTGGGCGCAAGGCGACTGCAGCTGAGTGGATCCCTAGTAACACTGCACAACAGGCTAATAGAATATATAGCAGGAATATAGTGCTTGTATTGCTAAAGGGAGTAGAATGAGGGGAGGGTCCTGGTAATTGCACCCAATAATGATCACCCAGGGATGACGTCATCGCGTTGACGTCGGAGGTCACGGGTGAGATCGCTCCTTTACAGGGGAGGGAGGGTGCCAGTTATTGTACCGGATGCTCTTTACCGCAGCTACATTGCCAGTTTCTGAGCACTATATCGGCCCTTGCCGCTGCCTGAGGGACTGGAGGGTAGGGGCTGCATTGGTTGCATGGGGTGAAATTGTAACCACCAGAACATTGCGCTGCACAGCCACATTGATCTGCAGCTCTCACGACCATTATTGAGTGAGGCTAATTCTTCCGGTACCACTATACTATTAGCACAATACACACCCATTACACCCTCCCAGGTTTCAGGTGATTTACTAGCATCTATTGCTATCTGCATTAGGTATATTTACCTCCACTGTATACCACCCCCATCGGAGCTATCAAAGGAGGTATTCATTTAAGTAGTGGTATAATCGATATTTCTCCTACCACCACCTCCTTATATACCCGTGCCTGTGTTTTAGTTGTTTTTATTACCTACTGATTCATTGCGTCGTGACAATGTGCGTCTATATATATGTTTAATAAAAGTTTTTTGTTTTGCCCATAGGGCATTTTAGGTAATTGCTCTATCCTATTATTGGGTGCAATTACCAGGACCCTCCCCTCATTCTACTCCCTTTAGCAATACAAGCACTATATTCCTGCTATATATTCTATTAGCCTGTTGTGCAGTGTTACTAGGGATCTGTGGAAGATTAACCTATTGTCTTCCTGTTAACTTGCTATGTCAGTACCATCCCTTTGCACCGGCTATATTATCTGCTATCTGGTGAGCGGTGTACTATTAGTTATTCTATGCAGCTGAGTGGAGCCTGGCCACGGCCCGATCAGGACTTCCCCACGCCCAAAAGTCCAGTACACTAATTTCCCATCAGGATTGCCGCAGCGGGGGTCCCTGCTTATGAATGGGACCCCCACTGCGTTCATCACACCGGGCCTCTTCTACACTGGTGCGGACCTGTAGGATTAGCGCGCGGCAGTCCCATTCAGGAGCAGGGACCTCCCACCGCGCTAATCCTAATGGTATATCTCCCCTTCACCGGGACGTGGTCGTGCTTGGCCGGGGTCCGCCCGCTCCAAGTGATGTGCTGGGTGAGGTGGAATCATGCTACATCTGTAGATAACACACATGCCTCCCTTCCACATAGGTAACACACACACATGCCTCCCTTCCACATAGGTAACACACACACCTCCTTTACACATAGGTAACACACACACCTCCTTCACACATAGGTAACACACACACCTCCTTCACACATAGGTAACACACACACCTCCTTTACACATAGGTAACACACACACCTCCTTCACACATAGGTAACACACACACATCCTTCACACATAGGTAACACACACACATCCTTCACACATAGGTAACACACACGCCTCCTTCACACATAGGTAACACACACACATCCTTCACACATAGGTTTCACACATAGGTAACACACACACATCCTTCACACATAGGTAACACACACACCTCCTTTACACATAGGTAACACACACACACCTCCTTCACACATAGGTAACACACACACATCCTTCACACATAGGTAACACACACGCCTCCTTCACACATAGGTAACACACACGCCTCCTTCACACATAGGTAACACACACACATCCTTCACACATAGGTAACACACACATCCTTCACACATAGGTAACACACACGCCTCCTTCACACATAGGTAACACACACACATCCTTCACACATAGGTAACACACACACATCCTTCACACATAGGTAACACACACACGCCTCCCTTCCACATAGGTAACACACACACCTCCTTCACACATAGGTAACACACGCCTCCTTCACACATAGGTAACACACACACATCCTTCACACATAGGTAACACACGCCTCCTTCACACATAGGTAACACACACGCCTCCCTTCCACATAGGTAACACACACGCCTCCTTCACACATAGGTAACACACACCTCCTTCACACATAGGTAACACACACGCCTCCTTCACACATAGGTAACACACACACGCCTCCTTCCCACATAGGTAACACACGCCTCCTTCACACATAGGTAACACACACACATCCTTCACACATAGGTAACACACGCCTCCTTCACACATAGGTAACACACACACGCCTCCTTCACACATAGGTAACACACACGCCTCCTTCACACATAGGTAACACACACGCCTCCTTCACACATAGGTAACACACACATGCCTCCCTTCCACATAGGTAACACACACGCCTCCTTCACACATAGGTAACACACACACCTCCTTCACACATAGGTAACACACACGCCTCCTTCACACATAGGTAACACACACGCCTCCTTCACACATAGGTAACACACACACCTCCTTCACACATAGGTAACACACACCTCCTTCACACATAGGTAACACACACATGCCTCCCTTCCACATAGGTAACACACACACCTCCTTCACACATAGGTAACACACACGCCTCCTTCACACATAGGTAACACACACACCTCCTTCACACATAGGTAACACACACACCTCCTTCACACATAGGTAACACACACACGCCTCCTTCACACATAGGTAACACACACACCTCCTTCACACATAGGTAACACACACGCCTCCTTCACACATAGGTAACACACACACGCCTCCCTTCCACATAGGTAACACACACGCCTCCTTCACACATAGGTAACACACACGCCTCCTTCACACATAGGTAACACACACACCTCCTTCACACATAGGTAACACACACATGCCTCCCTTCCACATAGGTAACACACACACCTCCTTCACACATAGGTAACACACACACCTTCTTCACACATAGGTAACACACACGCCTCCTTCACACATAGGTAACACACACACCTCCTTCACACATAGGTAACACACACACACCTCCTTCACACATAGGTAACACACACACCTCCTTCACACATAGGTAACACACACACCTCCTTCACACATAGGTAACACACACACCTCCTTCACACATAGGTAACACACACACCTCCTTCACACATAGGTAACACACACACGCCTCCTTCACACATAGGTAACACACACACGCCTCCTTCACACATAGGTAACACACACACGCCTCCTTCACACATAGGTAACACACACACGCCTCCTTCACACATAGGTAACACACACACGCCTCTTTCACACATAGGTAACACACACACGCCTCCTTCACACATAGGTAACACACACGCCTCCTTCACACATAGGTAACACACGTGCCTCTGTCACACATAGATAACACACTCGCCTCTGTCACACATAGATAACACACTCGCCTCTGTCACACATAGATAACACACTTGCCTCTGTCACACATAGACAATCACTGCTTCCTGGTGATATTGATTACCGTTTTGCTCTGACATGTGATCAGGTTCCAGTTCTTCCGTTCAGTCTCAGCCAATCGGCATCACGTCTCTCCTACAAGTGCCACTGCGGCTCCCCCCCGCTGCACCTCCAGGAAGTGACCCGGAATCTGAGATACCCAAACTACCGGCACCCCTGCGTTCTCCATCAGCTCGACGATTGCTCCGTAGACAGGTGATGAACATGGACATTGTCTGTCATTCTCCCAGGAGACTATTCCTGGCACATTCTGTGTATTTCACCGGTACCAGTAAATTCCCTGTGTACTCTCTTTGCCCTATAACCTGTATTTGTATTTGTGTCTGGGTATATTCATGCACGGATTGCAAGGTCTTCATGAGAGGGATTCCCTTTGTTATCATGTACTTACTGTTTGCACTTTTATTTCCCTTGTATAGTGATTCTGCAAAGCCCTGCGTACACTGTTGGCACTGTATAAATAAAAGGATACACTTACTGGAATGGGTGCTACTATCCAAGTACCCCACACACACTCTAGAAAAAATATAAACATAGGCACACCAACAAATTATACAAAATTGTGTCTTTTATTGACGCCACGTCTCGGTTTCCCGCTGGCGCCTTTCTGTGTGTATATGTTACCCTCCCCGCCTGGCTCCTGGGGACGACTTTACATCATCTTATATTGGCTTCTCAGAGGGCTTCACCTTACTCGGGGTGCAGGATTGGTGCAGCAGGGCGATGAGGTAGCAAAGATGGAAATGATGGGCGCCAGGATCTTTTGTAGCATCTCTCTTTATTTGTCCCCCCTTCTCCAAGGGCTCTTCCCATTCGCCATAGGACACGTATTTTACGGGTGACGTTGTTTCCTTTCAGGGGTTTGTACTCTTTATTTGTTGCATCCCGGGGTGTTCTCACCTAACCCGCAGGGGAGGCGCGGACACTTCGAGGTGCTTGGGTTAGTTGACCTGTCATCTCTCTATGAGCCCCTTCTTGGGCCTTGGCCGATTCAATATGGGTAGTGGATCTATATCCTGCTCCGCTGTCTGAACTGCCAGTTCTAGACAGACTAGTACTGAGGACTGTGTGGACCTGCCTGTAGAGCTGGTCCTGTTGCACCCTGGAATCACCCTCATGGAGACCTCTGCAAATGCCCATGCCTCTTCTTCTGTAAACCACTGGGTTCACCTTGGCCATTTCTCGGGGCCTTACCTGAAGGGGCACTGCCCCGGACTAGAACATAATAAACGGGGATGGTCTTTCTTATATACGTGTGGACATTCCTGTAAACTATATACACTGAGGCGCATCCACCTCATTCCTCCAGGAACCTCATCTCTAGAACCTTCTCCTTCCTAGTGACATTACGGGAGATATATATCTGTTTCCAGGCAGCAGTGGGAGGAGCTTAACACCGTCTGACTCACCCATGTCCCATGTACTAGGAAATACATCAGTCTATATATTGGTAGCTCTATTAACCCTTTAAAGCCATGGTAATCCCATAAGGCTCTGAACACAAAATCCAGGAGGAGCATAGGGAAGAAACAGAAATAAATTTAAGTGCAGCAGAATAGCAATGTGGAAAAAATGTCTCCAAACGACTTGGCTCTGATAGAATGACTACTTACAGGATGTAAGAGTCAAAACAGCGGGGTTGACTCACACAGTCAATGGTTAAAAAGTGGTTAAAGTTGTCATCTGGGTGGATCATGTTCTCAGGAGGATATGGCAATATAACAATAAAAATACGGGCATGTCACACTGCAATAGTGTAAAAGAGGATATCTGCAGCCAGCTGGCTCACCTTCCCGCAACTCTCCCCACTCGTCTGTCTCTGCCTCCGGTCAGCTGTGACACTGCTCCGCCCGGCATCTGATGTCGGATCCGGGTCCGTCGCTGGGTAAGGGCTGGACCTTCTGGGACTCCTCTTCCGATGGCTCCGCTCAGGTAAGACTCCCACTCTACGCGTTTCGCCACGTGTTAGCGTCGGCTTCGTCAGGAGTGTGTATTGCCATATCCTCCTGAGAACCTGATCCACCCAGATGACAACTTTACCACTTTTTAACCATTGACTGTGTGAGTCAGCCCCACTGTTTTGACTCTTACATCCGGTAAGTAGTCATTCTATAAGAGCAAGTCGTTTGGAGACATTTTTTCCACATTGCTATTCTGCTGCACTTAAATTTATTTCTGTTTCTTCCCCATGCTCCTCCTGGATTTTGTATTCACTGCTGTTACCGTGGGGGAAGAGTGAAGACTGCCCCCTCCAGTGGGTTTTGAGCAGGGGGTGAAACTGTATTGTACAATTATTATTATCTATTCACTTATTTAAGTATATACTAAGTCACTTATTATAAGTGTTTTCTTTTTATTTGTTTGCGCCTGTGTTCACTTTATCACTATACCAATCCCATAAGGCTCTACAAGGCAGATGTCCTGCTCGGTAAATAGGCAATTGTAAAATGTCAAGAATGGACAACAAAGTGTTCAAAATGCCAGCACTGGCCCAGTGACCCTGAAGAAGGTCCCTCTGGAGAACGAAACGTCGGGATATCTTGTTGTTTGATGGAGTAAATAAGCACTTTCTTCTGTTGCTACAGCACTTCTGTGGTCAGGAGTTTCACATATTTCAAACCTAAAATGTTATTAGATCTTAATCTCAGTCCTAATAATATATACAGATAACCTGATAAAACAAATGTCACCAAAACATGATACTTTTTCAACATGTATTTGCCAACAAATGATTCAACATTCAATATATGTGTGACAAAGTATGTGACCCTTTAGATTCAGTACTATGGAATTTCTGTAATTATCATTGGGGTTCACAAAACTTTTCCCGTCACTGTATATATAATCAATCACATGACTTGAAAGCATCTTTTGGACTAGTTCCCTAACTTGAAGTGACATTTCTTTACATTTTGATATAAGATCTCAATTGTATTGTAATGTGAGACTTTTCTGTACTATTTTCTGCGTTCGTTCCCGTTCAGCATACAACATATTTACTGATTTCTCTGTTTAGGAAGCAATCAGAAACGACTCTTTCGAAGTGTACTCCAATAGCAAGGGAAATGTCCAAGGCCTGACGTCGGAGAGTCCTGCTGTAAAGATACCAGTTTGTCGAGCGTCTGCGAATGTCACGTCCGTTTTTAAGCCCCCGGAACTCGAAGGGAAATCACGCGAGGAGGAGCGACCCCGTGTCCCCACTCAGCATTTCTGTGAAACATGCGACAAGTTGAGATACGCTGACGCTTCTCAGACGAGTACAAATACTTTCAGAGAAGTCTCCACGGGACGAGAGTACCAAGATTTGCTGAACACAGCATTTTGTAAAAAGCATTTCGGCTCGAAAACATGTGAAGCGTTGAGTGTGTATTCGGCGGCATACTCGCTAAGCCAGAAACTAAGACTGAGAGATAATAACAGTGTTATGTTCAAGGACATCAAGAAATTCTACAGTGTAGATGCTCATGGTATTGTTCAGAAGTCCTCCTCGTGGTTGGATGATCCCAGAAGACATTCCATAGATATCTGCTCCGTGGAAAAAACCCTGCATCACTACTCAACCTCACGTTCTTGTGGCTTCATTAGCCAGGTATTTGGTGAGAGGGACGACGTCCAAACAGCACAGCGAGAGGTAGTGCACAGCCCTCTGCGCACATCCATCAGCGGACCAGATGCAGAAAGCGTCCCTTCAGAAGGAGACTCCGGACTTCCATGCTCCAATTCCGATGCTTTTCTGAGAAGACAATCCAATTCTTCCGGTTCGAAGGAATTCCCGGACATTGTTGATCCTTTCATCCCAGATAATATTTCCAAATCCCCCGCCCCGTTGAAAGAGTTCATTTCTGTTGATCATGTTTTTATGGATGCAATTGAATTGAAACAATGAATGTTTCTTTTGTTTGGGTGCCAAAATGTATTATATTGTTTCTATTGGGTAGATACATCCAAAGAGTAAGTATAAATTTGGCAGCATCGGGAGAATACTTGAGGTTCTGCTTGGACAATAGCAATACATTTTCCATGAGGATTTTTTTTCCCACATTTTCTTTAGCTAGAAACATTGAGAACTGAAAATGTACACTATTTTTATTAAATAAATGTATTGCAGTATCTGATATCTTGACACAGTGCTCAACGTATGTTTATTTATTTATTTACATAATCCCATTAACCAAGTCCAATGATCCATGTGTGCACTCGGTTGGTATAAGTACATGGAGGGAGATTCATTAAGCGGAGAAGTGGGGTACGGCACCTCGATCCGACTGTCATGACATTACAGGCGTCCTCCTTCCGTCTGCCAATAAGGTGGTGCTTTCTCCTGTATGCAGCCTTGAGTTAACTGCAACGGGCGTCAGTGATAATGACATGCAAATGAGGCGTTATCAGAGCATCACATACCCATTGTAGGCCATTAAGGTTAGCGATGGGACTTAATGGTATATTTGTTAGGTCATACCTAAAATGGGACTTTTATAGGGTGTGGATGGGTGTAACGCCACAGGTAGATATAAGCTTAACTAACAGCATTATTTCCCTCTCCTTTTTTCGATATTTCAACAGCTTTAGGTAACCGCCTCTTCCAAGCTGAGGAGCAGAGTAACACTAAGGCACGCTTAACGCCACTGACATTATTGGAAGATAACACCGTTACAGTAATGTCATTGTATTTCGGACATTGTTTATGCATAGAATTAGCTTTATGGATATACGTTAATCTCGGGGGGAAATAGCGTCCCGCCCTGTTTTTAGGTAACGGGATGTTATAAGCCCTGACTGAACGAGCTCTATGCATCTGGCCCGTATTAAAGTCTCATGGCTGCTAAACTAGAACAAACTCCGTGCAGAAAGGCCCCCAAATATATCAACGCAAAATCTCCCGGTACTGCACTTTTACTGGGGTTTCTTTGATAAATACGGTGTTAGTTTTTTGCATTAGTTTTGCATCTTGAAGAGTTCATTAAATACCCAATAGATCCGTAAGTTGTCACTTAATATAGTCGAAAATATCTGGATAAAATCTGAATAAATGAAATCCCTGATGCATTGGCAGTAAATAGTGCGCAGTCGTGATTAATATCGGGGTAACCCCTAATATGCCCCGGTTCTGATGTCTTGTATCGCACACACACGAACAATCTCGAGATCTCATTATGTGCGGATAAGAGGAGCAGATGTAAGATGCAGTAAACTTGTAGCACACAACTTCCTAAAATGTGCGTCGTAGCTATGAAGACTTTATTTTTGATGCATCCATGTTAAATAATTGGTTTGATGCAATGAAAATAAAAACAATGTGCATATTTTAATTTATAACTAGTGTTAATAAATATAAATTATTGGTGTAATATTTAATAGCAGCCATACTGTGAAAATAATATATTTTGTTAACCTATATAATAAAACGTCCGTGCTACATCAAATACATTTTTTTGGGTTCATACATCGCAGCTTTATTCTGTGATAGGCCAAAGGGGCCGTGGCACTCAGGTTTCAGCACTCAAAGAGTTCAAACCAACCATTCACAAGTTGGATCGAGTCTGGGCCCAGCGATTTACCTTCCCAAAATAATCACGTCTCCCCTTGTGCCTCACCTTTGGCTCCCTCGCGGCTGGCACTATATAAGGCCGCGCTTATAGTGATGGCGATGTTGCGTCAAAACATGCATTGACGCCGTCACGTGCATGTATAGTAAGCGCGACAGCTTGGTGGCGATCGCTGGAAGTCATTTCAATTAGATTTTTCCAGTCGCGTCGCCGGCACTATAAGCGCGGCCTAAGAGAGGCCCTCTCTCTACGCCTATAGACACAAAATATGGTTACCGCCTAATCAAACGTTTGTACCTTTCCAACACCAATTTAAAAACGGAGAAAACCCCCTGAAAATGGTCAAGTAGAACTCTACACACAAGAGTCTCGTAGAAAACAAAATGTCATTTATTTCAGGAACAGTGGAGAGGACAACTTTCAGCGCCAACATGAACCTTTCCTCACCTGGTGAGTTGTATCTATTGGGTTGGCCACACATACAGGGGGTTTACATGTATAATACATTTCATCAGCAACAAAGGAAAGGGATCTTTACAGTAAAGATACAATAGATATCTTCAAAAGGTTAGACATTTTTTTTAGAAAGGAAAGCGATACGGTGATATACATAATAAGTAAACACGGGAAGGATGCTGATCCAGGGAGTAATCTGATTGCCATTATTTGGAGTTAAAAAGGAATTTATTTTTCCCCTTATGAGATATCATTGGATGATGTGTCACTGGGGGTTTGTGTTTGCCTTCCTCTGGATCAATATACAGTAAGTACGGATATAGGATATAGTATCTGTCGTCTACATTAAGCATAGGTTGAACTTGATGGATGTACGTCTTTTTTCAAACTCATCTCCTATGTAACTATGTATAACATTTAATGTATGTTTTAATATAGTGTGCAGACATCTAATAATAATAACTTTATTTCCTACACCGCTTTTCTCACGATGAGCGCTCCACAATTACGGTATATGCGCGGTAAGCAGAGTTGTACATAGGAATGTTACAGACAGTCCCTGTCCAGATGAGCTGACAATCTATGTTAAAGTGACACCAGGTCACAAGGAGCCGACACCGGGATTTGATCCAGGTTTCCTATTCCTTCAGCTGTTGGAAATATGCCAATACTTTATATTGCGTATAAGTTCTCTATTCATTTTAAATTATTTATCAATTTATTCCCCTTTAATTTATCATTTCTATATTGATCCTATTAAGTAGAAATAACCGCGTTAGTCCAGCTGCGATGGTTCAGAGTAAATGAGTACTTCGGTATTAGGCAATAACACCTTTTTTTTTATTTGGACTAACAATTGATATTACAAGACAAGCTCTCGAGAGTTCTCCTCTCTTCCTCAGGTCAGCGATCCTGATTGACAGAATATTCCATGAGTTTAACCGAGTATGTATAAAAACAAGATAACATCCTATGGCAGGAGATGTAGAGAATTCATGGTAGAGAGGGTGGTAAATAAACAGAGAGGGTGGTAAATAAACAGACAGGGCAATAAATAGATGAGAGGGATAGTGAGAAGTGAAGAACTGCAGTATATAACCATCAGCAGTGTGAAGGGGGAGCAGGTGCAGCAGGGGGAGGGGAAGGGGGGGCGGAGGAAGGGGGGGGGAGAGGAAGGGGGGGGGAGAGGAAGGGGGGGGGGGGAGAGGAAGGGGGGGGGGAGAGGAAGGGGGGCGGGAGAGGAAGGGGGGGGGAGAGGAGGGGGGAGAGGAAGGGGGGGGAGAGGAAGGGGGGGGGGAGAGGGAAGAGGGGGGGGGAGAGGAAGGGGGGTGGGAGAGGAAGGGGGGGGGGAGAGGAAGGGGGGGGAGAAGAGTTTCGAAATTAAAATTAAGAAAGAGGTAGGGATTACTTATCAATTCTGTTACTGCGTAAGAAACCCCACATCAGCATTAAGTCAACTTCTTTTAGTGTCAAAGAGCATTATCCTTTTCAGTTCAAATGTTTTCCGTTCTTGAGTGCTTTTAAATATTCCTTGGAGGATTTAGACTTTGAAACATTTATGGGATGATCAGGCTGGGAGAAGTGGGTGTCCCACAGGAGAGCAACATCTCCTTGACCTTGGAGCCTGGAGGAAGCTTCCGTCCCAACCCCCTCCCTCCCCCGTAACCCACATATAAATAAATAAGCGCACAACTGAAGGATCGGAGCTACAACGGGCGCCGATTTACCTACACAAACGATAAACCCCTGGTAAATGCCAGCCCTGCCAGTGGGCTCCCCCAGGGTAAAGTCCGAAGGCCCCCCAACCATGGGCCCACAAGACCCACCAAGCTGGGTGCCACCCAGCCCGGCCCTTAAGTAAGACTGGGCCCCAGGGAATCCCGCACAAATGAGCCCACCATAGTGCCTTAACCCTCCCCCCCCCCCCCCAACAACTGCCGCGATGAAGGCACTACAGGCCATGGAATGCCCGACAGACATCAGTCTTTCCTATCTTCTTTATACTATATTAGTGAAAGCACTGTATGTTTGCCTGCCTGCCTGGATGTCCGGTGTCCCTAGGGGAAATCTCATTGGTCCCTTGGCCCGCCCCCGCACACCTCTCATTGGCCTGAGGCGGAGTGACGGGCCAAAGGACACACAGGGACACACACACACACAGGGACACACACACACACACACACAGGGACACACACACACACACACACACACACAGGGACACACACACACACACACACACACACACACAGGGACACACACGCACACACAGACACACACACACGGACACACACACACACACACACACACACACACACGGGGCTCACAGTGTTAGCAGCACCCGCGCGCACCTCCTCTCCCCGTGTCTCCCGCGCTTTCACACCGACCCCCCCCTCCCCGGCGCCGCTACAGTCAGCGACACACACACACACACACTATTATTAGCCCTTCAGCGCCCCCCCCCCCCACCCAGTGTCAGCGGCCGTGCGAGACCCCCCCTCTATATCTCCCACCTCTCCCCCCCCCCACACATATACATGCCCCCCCTCCCCGGCGGGGGAACAGCCAGTGGCCAGGCAGGCTGCCTCGCGGCGCCGAGTGCCCAAGATGGTGGCGCCCGGGACACAGCGGGGGAGCGGCCACAACACGCTGCCTCCCACCTCAGATCCACGTGGGACCTGCGGGACGGGTGAGTGAGCGGCCTTCACCTCCCTCACCCACACCTCACCCCCCATCACCTCCCCTCACCCCCTTTCACCTCCCCTCACTCCACTTCTCCCTTCCACCCCCCTTCACCTCCCCATTTACCTCCCCCCCTCCACCCCCCCTTCACCTCCCCTCCACCCGCCCCTTCACCACCTCCCCTCCACCCCCCCCCTTCACCTCCCTTCCACTCCCCCCCCTTCACCTCCCCTCCACCCCCCCTTCACCTCCCCTCCACCCCCCCCTCCCCTCCACCCCCCCCTCCTCCACCCCCCCACCTTCACCTCCCCTCCACCCCCCCTTCCCACCGCCTCCCCCCCCTTCCACCGCCTCCCCCCCCTTCCCACCGCCTCCCCTCCACCTTCCCACCGCCTCCCCCCCCTTCCCACCGCCCCACCGCCTCCCCCCTTCCCCCCCTTCCCACTGCCTCCCCCCCCTTCCCACCGCCTCCCAGCCCCCCTTCCCACCGCCCCACCGCCTCCCCCCTTCCCCCC
>NC_134504.1:7014638-7017138 GCF_040206685.1 Ascaphus truei
GGTATGACCCCAGGCTCCCAAATAGCGGAGGCTCAGAGCTCCTGAGGACACAGGTACATGCACCACAGTAGTTCCTTATTGCAGGCGTTCACAAAAAGGGCTATATATGTTTTACTATCGGGTGGTAGAATGCCTGTAGAATGCCACCTGGTGGTAGAATGCATGTATTGCAGATATATATTAATATTACCATTATAATGTAAGTATTATAGGTAGCATACTGTATATTGTATATTATTAGATTGTACCAATATTCAACCTGTTGGTAATATCCAAGTACTTTATATTACCTATACGTTCTCTATTTATTTTCAACTAGCTGAGAGACCCGGCGTTGCTCGTGAGTTAAATTTCCCGCTAGGAAAAGGGGGGGGGGGGGAGAGGGGGTGGGAGAGGGGGTGGGAGGGGGACGAGGGGGAGGGGGACGGGGGGGAGAGGGGGAGGGGGACGGGGGAAAGAGGGGGGGAGGGGGACAGGGGGGAGGGGGGAGGGGGACGGAGGGGAGGGGGGGAAAGGGGGGAGGAAAGGGGACAGTGGACAGGAGGAGGGGAGGGGGGTGGACAGGAGGAGGGGAGGGGGGTGGACAGGAGGAGGGGGGGACAGTGGACAGGAGGGGGGGCAGTGGACAGGAGGGGGGGACAGTGGACAGGAGGAGGGGGGGGACAGTGGACAGGAGGAGGGGGGACAGTGGACAGGAGGGGGGGACAGTGGACAGGAGGAGGGGGGGGACAGTGGACAGGAGGAGGGGGGACAGTGGACAGGAGGAGGGGGGGGGACAGTGGACAGGAGGAGGGGGGACAGTGGACAGGAGGAGGGGGGACAGTGGACAGGAGGAGGGGGGGACAGTGGACAGGAGGAGGGGGACAGTGGACAGGAGGAGGGGGGGACAGTGGACAGGAGGAGGGGGGACAGTGGACAGGAGGAGGGGGGACAGTGGACAGGAGGAGGGGGGACAGTGGACAGGAGGAGGGGGGGACAGTGGACAGGGCGGGGGGGGCAGTAGACAGGGGGGGACAGTGGACAGGAGGAGGGGGGGACAGTGGACAGGGGGGGACAGTGGACAGGGGGGGACAGTGGACAGGGGGGGGACAGTGGACAGGGGGGGGACAGTGGACAGGGAGGGGGGCGACAGTGGACAGGGGGGGGACGACAGTGGACAGGGAGGACGACAGTGGACAGGGGGGACAACAGTGGACAGGAGGAGGGGGACGACAGTGGACAGGAGGAGGGGGGGGACAGTGGACAGGAGGAGGGAGGGGACAGTGGACAGGAGGGGGGGACAGTGGACAGGAGGAGGGGGGGGACAGTGGACAGGAGGAGGGGGGGACAGTGGACAGGAGGAGGGGGACGACAGTGGACAGGAGGAGGGGGACGACAGTGGACAGGAGGAGGGGGGGACAGTGGACAGGAGGAGGGGGGGACAGTGGACAGGAGGAGGGGGGACGACAGTGGACAGGAGGAGGGGGGGACAGTGGACAGGAGATGGGGGGACGACAGTGGACAGGAAGAGGGGGGGACAGTGGACAGGAGGAGGGGGACGACAGTGGACAGGAGGAGGGGGGGGACAGTGGACAGGAGGAGGGGGTGGGCAGTGGACAGGAGGGGGACGGGGACAGTGGACAGGAGGGGACGGGGACAGTGGACAGGAGGGGACGGGGACAGTGGACAGGAGGGGACGGGGACAGTGGACAGTAGGGGACGGGGACAGTGGACAGGAGGGGACGGGGACAGTGGACAGGAGGGGACGGGGACAGTGGACAGGAGGGGACGGGGACAGTGGACAGGAGGGGACGGGGACAGTGGACAGGAGGGGACGGGGACAGTGGACAGGAGGGGACGGGGACAGTGGACAGAAGGGGACGGGACAGAGGACAGGAGGGGGACGGGACAGTGGACAGGAGGGGGGCGGGACAGTGGACAGGAGGGGGGCGGGACAGTGGACAGGAGGGGGATGGGACAGTGGACAGGAGGGGACGGGATGACAGTGGACAGGAGGGGGGCAGGTGACAGTGGACAGGAGGGGGGGTGACAGTGGACAGGAGGGGAGGGTGACAGTAGACAGGAGGGGAGGGTGACAGTGTACAGGAGGGGGGGGAGTGGACAGGAGGGGGGAGAGTGGACAGGAGGGGGGAGAGTGAACAGGAGGGGGGGAGAGTGGACAGGAGGGGGGGAGAGTGGACAGGAGGGGTGGGTGACAGTGGACAGGAGGGGGGGTTACAGTGGACAGGAGGGGGGGACAGTGGACAGGAGGGGGGGACAGTGGACAGGAGGGGGGGGACAGTGGACAGGAGGGGGGGGGGACAGTGGACAGGAGGGGGGGACAGTGGACAGGAGGGGGGGGACAGTGGACAGGAGGGGGGGGACAGTGGACAGGAGGGGGGGGGGGGACAGTGGACAGGAGGGGGGACAGTGGACAGGAGGGGGGGACAGTGGACAGGAGGGGGGGACAGTGTACAGGAGGGGGGGACAGTGTACAGGAGGGGGGGTACAGTGGGCAGGA
>NC_134504.1:7019638-7045020 GCF_040206685.1 Ascaphus truei
GTAGCCCCAGGATGAAGGCCATCCTCATCTTTCATGGGCAGCAACAGTAAATGAAATGCTGGCCAGTAAGCCCTTAATTACCATTTGTGTTGAAAAAAATATAAATACACAATAAAATAAAATTTGCGTTTAAACCAGGTTCCATAGTGACGCGCATGCGCAGCACACTACTACTGTAAGTGCAATTATTAAAATGGAATATGGTCTCTTTCTTAACAGGCCAAGAAGTCAAAGACAGGGAAAAGGGAGACCAAAAAGCGCACCAGCACAAACGGAGCAGGAAGAAACCAGGACAAAAAAATGATTAAAAGTGCACTTTAATGTGGCAAAAGACCCATCCAATGCATTTCGAACGTCGCAGCGTTTTTCCATATTGCAAGAAGTCCAAGAGTCAGGCAGTTCAAAGAAAAAAATAAAAGATTGTAAATTTGGAAGAAGAGGCGACTTTGTATTTCCGCATTATTCATTTACACTTATTAGCGTTTGCAAATAAAACATTTAATTCTTGAAAAATACTTTTTGTTGGGTTCAAGTTTTTACTCTTTAGATTTCAATTAAATACATGTAAAGTACATACAGTACGGTACCTCTATGTGATATCGGATCGTGCGCACATGAATGGGAATAAGTGACGGGTTGCATTTCAGTTAGATTTTTAAGACACAATAACTCGCGATCGCCGATTCAGTTAGATTTTTAAGACACAATAACTCGCGATCGCCGACTTGCGTTTCTGGCCGGTATTGCAGACAATGCTAAGTTTCCTTTTCTGCCCTATTTCACATTATGGGCAAACCTCGGGCAAAATTACCAATGGCCGTGGTGCGGAAGAGGCCAGATGGGAAAAAATACAAGAGGGCGACCAAAACCAGCACTGCATCTGTATATAACTTTATGTTCTTTGCTTATGGGTCACGAAGGGGCCAGTTTGGTTACCGGTTAAACATCTAGGGCTTTTGAGAGGAGGGGTTTGAGCTGGCGACTCACTTTACCAGTGGGCTTCCGACTACCTTCCCTCTCCTTTATACCGGAGACAGTCATGTCACCCCACACTAATCAGTCATACCCTGACCATATGCGTATTATATTTCATACACCTCCGGACCATGGGATTTAACTACAGCTACTGAATTACTTATAATTCTTCTGTCTACAGAGACATTCTTAGTAGGCCATCGTGGCGCCGGTTAGAGGACTCGTCCTATTCACTTACGCTCACTGCACATCTCTTAGGCCGAGTCCATGGTCCCTGTTGGTGTGCTAAGGCGCAGGGAAATCGGGTGTTTCCCTGGCCTTGCGGATGCTTACCGCTCGCCGGTGGGCCGGGGGCGTGCGCGTCACTGGCCGGGGGCGGGCCAGTGACGTCACGGAGCTAAGTTCGCCCTCATTGGGCGAACCGCTCACGTGACCGGCCTATCTCGCCGGCAAGCAGGGGAATTTAAAATTCCCCTAAGACCTGCGCTTTCGCAAGTGCGCGGAAGCGCAGGTGAGCCCCTACTAAAGCCGCTCTAATTGCGGCTGTAGGGGCTCAGTGCTGAGTGGGAGCGCGCGTCAGCACGCTTCCGCAAGCAAGCGCCAAACATGTCCGGGGCCTTACAGACTGATGTAGCCCGGTAGGACTAACTCAGCGGGAGTCGCATTCCGGAGCTGGGAACCCGGTGTGTTAATCCAGATATGCAATTAGTCTGTTTGTGGTGATTCCGCGAGCAGGCAGTTGTCAGTCAGCTGCCATCTTCGGTTTCCTGGCCGGCCAAGCGACAATAAGTCTGACTTTACCTGTATACGCTTGTTGTGTGCATTGTGTTGCTCCTGCTGGCTCCAGCCAAAATAAACTCACTTTACTTAACTTATTTGTCCTGTCTGGTGTTTGTGATTCCAGTGTACTAATCTTGTCTTCCGTTACAATTATAAATTACAGTATCGAGCTACCAGCCTTTTTTATTACTGTGGCTACCAGTATATTGCTCAACCCTACTCTGAACAAGCAAACGGTTTCTTCCCTATATGAAGCCTCTGGTGTTTAAGGAGGTGACACTTCTGTGAAAAGCTTTTCCCACACTCTGTACATGTAAAAGGTTTCTCCCCTAAATGAACACGCTGGTGTACGAGAAGCCTGCTTTTGCGCGAAAATCTTTTCCCACACTCTGTGCATATGAACGGTTTCTCCCCTGTGTGAATCATCTTGTGTGTGTAGAGTGTGCTCTGCTGTAAAAAGCTTTTTCCACACTCTGTACATGTGAACGGTTTCTCTCCTGTATGAATCCTCTGGTGTGTGAGGAGCGTGCTCTTCATATTGAATTGTTTCCCACACTCTGTACATGTGAAAGGTTTCTCTCCTGTATGAACCCTCTGGTGTATGAGAAGCATGGTATTGCGCAAAAAGCTTTTGCCGCACTCTGTACATGTGAACGGTTTCTCCCCTGTGTGAATCATCTTGTGTGTGTAGAGTGTGCTCTGCCGTGAAAAGCTTTTTCCACACACTGTACACGTGAAAGGTCTCACCCCTGTATGAATCCTCTGGTGTGTGCGAAGTTGGCCCTTTCCATTGTATTGTTTCCCGCACTCTGTACATGTGAAAGGTTTCTCCCCCGTGTGAATCATCTGGTGTGTATAGAGTGTGCTCTGGCGTGAAAAGCTTTTTCCACACACTGTACACGGGAAAGGTCTCTCCCCTGTATGAATCCTCTGGTGTGTGCGGAGTTGGCCTTGTCCATTGTATTGTTTCCCACACACTGCACATGTGAAAAGTTTCTCCCCTGTGTGCCGCATCTGGTGTGAGAGGAGTCTGCCCTTGCATGAAAACCTTTTTCCACACTCTGTACATGTGAAAGATTTCTCCCCTCTGTGCAGCATCTGGTGTTTGAGGAGGCTGCTATTCCATGAAAAGCTTTTTCCACACACTGTACATGTGAACGGTTTCTCCCCCGTGTGAATCATCTGGTGTGAATAGAGTGTGCTCTGCCGTGAAAAGCTTTTCCCGCACTCTGTACATGTGAAAGGTTTCTCTCCTGTGTGAATCCTTTGGTGTGTGTAGAGTGTGCTCTGCCATGAAAAGATTTTCCCGCACTCTGTACATGTGAAAGCTCTCTCCCCTGTGTGCATCATCTGGTGTGTGAGGAGTCTGCTCTTGCATGAAAAGCTTTTTCCACACTCTGTACATGTGAAAGGTTTCTCCCCTGTGTGAATCCTCTGGTGTATGAGGAGTTTACTCTTAAAACAGAATTGTTTCCCACACTCTGTACATGTGAAAGGTTTCTCCCCTGTGTGAATCCTCTGGTGTCTGAGGAGGCTGCTCTTCTGTGAAAAACTTTCCCCACAGTCTGTACAGGTAAAGGGTTGCTTGTTAGTCTGGACACAAAGGTGTGTGATCAAGTCCCTATTCAGTGAAAAGCTTTTCCCACACTTACAACAGACAAAACGGCAGCTTCTTGAATCTCCCGCATATCTTTTGCTTGAACCATGCAAAGCGTCAGTCTGTGCTGTGTGCTGTACAAGGCCTGAAAATTCCCCGTCATGTGACACTGGTTCCTTGCACGTGTCACACATGTGACAGGAATCATTACTTTTTGCCACTCCTGGGTCGCAGGGTGTCGGGGACATATCAGAGTCCGAGTTCTGCTCCTCATTCAGGCAGTTCTCTAACAAACAAAAAAAGACAGAACTCAAATGTTTTATATCTAACACAAATTACAAATAGAAAATACTTGCAGAATTTACTTTAATCACTACTTAATTAACAAAATGTGCTCTTTACTCTATACCCTTGGCTTTATAATTGTGGCCCCTTGATAACTAATGACCGCCAAACACTTTAGTCGTGGTCACCACAGACCTGAATTTTATTTCTGGCTGCTCACAGTGGGTTCATTTTGATACATATATAGTTTGTATTGATTACTGTGTTTATTATCCAAGTGTACATGTACGTTCTCCAAAATCAATTTTAACATTGACAATGGCCATGAGAAGCAAAGTTAAGGAACTCCTGGTCTATCATACTAGTGAGTTAATGATACCAACCCAACCACACAGAATTATATAGTGTAAGGGTAGGTGGGAGAAGTCTAAATGGGTATCGAAATCCAGCCCAATTGCACCAGTGTGTGTCACCTTTATTGTCACAGTCAAAACTACTATTCATCCAGTTTCCCAAGCACGCGGTCTTGGTGAAATATTAGACTTTTCCCTTTCATTCTCCTCTCCCATTCGTGGTGCTGCTAAATATTAACGATTTTCCCTCCGCAGCATTTTCACAATCTGTGCCAAATAAAAATTATCATCCGAAATGCCTGAGGTTCTGTGTTCCAGCCAACCCCTCTCACTTCACATCTCATCCTTTTGGGCTAATAATAGCTCCCCGAATGTTTATAAAAGTACTTGTACTCATCACATTGGTAGGTAATCATCTATTAGTCTCTGCACCAACCAACCTTGCCTATGGTATTTGCATTATCACCTACCTGGGTAGAACAACTCCTAACCAGGGGATCATATGGGGACCGCGGGTTGCATTTGCTCATTATTTACACTTCTCCAAATGGATCCTTTTGTTATATATATATATATATTTTTTTATTCCTTTAGTTATTTACTGTTTCTTTGTGTCAAATGGGTGGGGGTGTTAACCCTGCCACCACTAGTACTTTATATATCTCTGTGCTTAAAGCACCTTGTGATTATAATATCATGAGGCATTAAGGTATTTTAATCCCTCTGGTGCTTAAGGGGTTAATGCGCTACCATTTGAAGTTAAAAAACAATATTTGGGGTTTCTGACTTGTCATGAATCTGTGGGAGGTTCAAAAGGGCTTGATTGAAGTTGGGTGTGAAAAGTACAAAGAGAGGGTTTATTGTATGTTAACACCTTTTGCAAGACTAGTGGTAAAAACTGATATGATCTCGAGATAAGGACATATATTCTGCTAGAGATGTGTGCTCTGACAAAAACAAAAAGGGATTTCAAAGGCATTCTCTAGATGGTTCTGCAAGGTTCAAGAGGCGTGACTAAGAAAGTATTCAACATGAGAGGGACTTTATTACAAATGAGAATCTCCTCATCGCCTAAGCATAATAAAAGTAACATATCTGTAACCGTGTCACCGAGGGGCACGTTCTGACACCACACACGGTACGTTTAAGGTTAGCTTAGGCCTGGGGTTAGAAGGGTTAGAATTGCGGAGAAGAGGGACATGTAGAGCACGAGAAGAAGATAGGGCAGAATTGTAGTTCATTACAAGGTTGTCAGGGTGAGCAGAGGAGAATAAAGAAGAGAGGGAGGAGAGCAACGTGGAGTTGAGACTTGTTAGCTTAATGAAACACAGGGAACACAGAACTGATGGGTAAGTGAAGGTGAAGAAGAGAAGTGAGAGGGATGAAGTGATGGTCAGATAGAGGAAAAGGAAGAATAGAGAAGTTTACAGAGAGAAGCTTCTGCATTATCTTCGCATTCAGGGTCTGAGAGCACAGGCAGAATACAAAGGTCAAACAGTGGAAGGAGCCCATGAAAATGTTTTGTGTTTTCTCTAAATGTGCTCCATTGATGGTCAGAGACCCGAAACTCTGCTTTTCCAACCTTTATACTCGTGTGATACATATTGCTCCTGTAATTCTACTGCATGGAGCTTGCTCCAGAATAATTAGCAGGCCCATTGACTTCTTATGAGAGGCAATAAACCCTGAATATTCCCTAGAGGTGACCATACTACTTGTAACCAGATAACCTTTGTCAATACAAAAAGAATGTTATAGTACACACCATGGTCAGAGAATGAATCTATTTCTCTCTTTATTGTGGTTAGATGAGCCTCAGTGTTTGGTTCTTCTTTCTCAGACTTAATCTCTAACGTCTCTGGTACAATCACTGGGAAACCTGCCAACAAGAAAAGGAAAATCCACCATGTAAAGCTGGGAGTGGGAACTCTTCCTGTGATATCACTATACAGAAATACTGTATACCGATTCCTAAGGGGAGGGGATAGGTAACTGGTTGTACTTTATTATTAACCCTCAGTGATGGGTGTATTAACTCCTGGGTGATAAAAACATGCTGGAGTTTATGGTGCTAGCAATGTTCAAACCTCAATAACAATAATACTATTCTCAATATAACCTTAGACAAATCATGTGTTTGTTTTTCACTATAACATGCAGCTTAGAATTGTATCCATGCTTTACTGTTATTTTCCCCAATATTGTAGACATTTCAGCCCATTTGATAAATTAATTGAATAAAGTGAGGATATAAGGTTACTTACCCCCAACAGGAAATGAATCTATTTCCCTCTTTATTGTGGTTAGATGATCCTCAGTGTTTGGTTCTTCTCTCCCTGACTTAATCTCTAACCTCTCCAGTACAACCACTGGGAAACCTGCCAACAAGAAAAGGAAAATCCATCCTGTAAAGCTGGGAGTTGGGGCTCTTCTTGTGATTTCACCTTCTCTGATATTATCTGACGTAAAGAAATGTTTTAGGAGCCCTTCTGGCAGAAATTGATGAATAAAGTTGATGAATACATATTACATCTTGGAGAAAAGGAGCGATCCAAATTCAATATTATTCAAGTCCGTGTGACCGCACCACTCCTTTTCTCCAATGCTTTCTTTGGGACTTCTGGATTCCCTTTTGCCCCGGAGCACCGGCAGATCGGTATTCTGTACCACGTTACAGTGTACCTGCATTTCTCACTTCAATTACATATTACCTGCTATTGGTTCTATAGGAACACAAAATTAATTCGTTTGGGTGTTTGACCCACATATCTGCAAAATCTCCTTGCAGATTTCAGAGCCACCAAAATATCTACAATACTCACTTAGCAAGCGTGGATCCATGCTGGTAGTGGGCAGTGCTCCTCTGTCCATGCTGGTAGTGGGCAGTGCTCCTCTGGCCATGCTGGTAGTGGGCAGTGCTCCTCTGTCCATGCTGGTAGCGGGCAGTGCTCCGCTGTCCATGCTGTTAGCGGGCAGTACTCCCCTGTCCTTGCTGGTAGCGGGCAGTGCTCCTCTGTCCATGCTTGTAGTGGGCAGCGCTCCTCTGTCCATGCTGGTAGCGGGCAGTGCTCCTCTGTCCATGCTGGTAGTGGGCAGCGCTCCTCTGTCCATGCTGGTAGTGGGCAGTGCTCCTCTGTCCATGCTGGTAGCGGGCAGTACTCCTCTATCCATGCTGGTAGTGGGCAGTGCTCCTCTGTCCATGCTGGTAGCGGGCAGTGCTCCTCTGTCCATGCTGGTAGTGGGCAGTGCTTCTCTGTCCATGCTGGTAGCGGGCAGTGCTCCTCTGTCCATGCTGGTAGTGGGCAGTGCTCCTCTGTCCATGCTGGTAGCGGGCAGTGCTCCTCTGTCCATGCTGGTAGTGGGCAGTGCTCTACTGAAGCTGCTGATAGGAGGGTCCTTGATTTATATCTGCTATATGTCAGCTCTGTCTGTATATAAAAGAAGAAATGTAATTAGTATGATCTGGGGTTTTTAGATAAATATACAGCATTTAATATAAGCTTTCAAATCTAACATTATTAACACAAAACAACCCCAAAAGGAGTCAGAGAGACAGGGACACCAAACAATCATATTCTCCGTCTTCTAACAGGAACTTAATTTCAAACACTGCAAAATACATTAATGGCTCAGGATAATATTATAACATAACAACCTAGCATAAAATCCAGAGTATAGAGAGTCAGAAATCAACAGCCATAAGAATAACACTAACCTCCCAAAATACACACACACACAAATACACACACCCAAATACACACACACACACACACACACACACACAAACTTTGGGCCTGTCTCTCTCCCTCACTGCGCTGCCGGTGGCTGCGGGGGGGACCTAGCCGGGGCAGGTCATCGGCAAGCACCCACATGAGAGAGGCCAGGCGTGGGACAGTGTAGGAGGCCTGCCAGCACCTGGGGACATGTCCGGCGGCAACAGGGGGCGCAACCAGCACTGGCCGTCCCCCCCACCCTCCCCACCGCAGCCACGGGCAGCACAGTGAGGGAGGCGCAGCAGCTGGGGAACGGCAGCCCAGGCCAGCGACAGAGGCGCATGTAGGTGCAGAAAGACCAGTATGGTTGCAGACCCCTGCAGCGTATCTTTATTTAGCGCCCACAATGTACTCAGCGCTTTACAAAAAAGACAAAACAATACAGGGAATTATAATACAATGTGCAACAAAGTCAGACAATAGGAAATGAAATTCCTGCCCCGGAGAGCTTACAATCTAAGTGGTCTTCATCTAACCAAGGGGATATATTTGTAATACACAAAAGGCTTGGGGTCCCATTACTGTATATAAATCTCTTCAGTAGTTAATCCACCATCATCCCGATCTAAATTAAAATCAGGGATAGATCCCTGTGACTCACAATTCATAGACGCTCTTGAACCTGCAGTTCCCTCTGTGGGTGCAGGCTGGGTATAGCAGCTGGGTCCTGCGGTTCCCCTCTGTGGGTGCAGGCTGGGTATAGCAGGACCTGCGGTTCCCCTCTGTGGGTGCAGGCTGGGTATAGCAGGACCTGCAGTTCCCCTCTGTGGGTGCAGGCTGGGTATAGCAGGTCCTGCAGTTCCCCTCTGTGTCACACACAGTAAGGGGTTAAACCAACATTAGTAACATGTCTCTGGTTAGATCAGTCACAGACACGTTACATTCCTGACAGGACTTTCTGTGCAGAACTCATTTCCTCCCCTCCAGGTCCGGCTACATCCAGGTCACAGCCCTGTGTCCTACTGCGCATGCTCACACGCAGGGGATCATGGGAGTTGTAGTTTTTAGAGACTTCAAATGCACATCAAGTGGCACATAGAAGCAACACAGTAACATTTCCCAGAGACTGTGCTAGGGAGAGAGAGTTACTTCTGCATGTGGATGTGTATACTCCTCTTGGCCCTTAATATATCGCAGTAAAGCTGCTTCAGTTCCTCCCTGTTGGCCAATGCTGATATGAAGGAGGTAACCTGGATATAATATAACCCGAGGCTGTAATAATACTAAAGTACTGCACATTTATACATACTATACATCACCAAATCCTGCTAGTAATAGTACATGTTGTGCACACGGTGCATAAAGGGAAAATAATATACATATGTACAAAAGTGGTTAGTTAAGAAAAATCAACGGAAAGGTCCCTTATATTGCACTCATAGAAAACATGAAATTAGGCTGGAAAAATATTGTCCAAAGGTAACAGTGTCCCTTCATAGGCCATTCATTGGAATAAGGTGATACAGTTAAAATTAAACTTTATAAGGTCAAACAAAAGAAGTAAAAAAGTGATATGTGATATTAAAAATATTGATGGGGGGGGGGCAGGGAGCGGCTGGTGGGAACGAGATGGCCCACAAATGACCCAGTATGAAGGAAGATAGTACCCCTTAAGGGTTAATTATATCTGGGACTGTAGATCACAAACCACAATATCAGGACCATATACTCTGGTGAAATAAGCAAGTTAGATGATTGCACAGTTTAAATATATTGTTGCTGGAACACCCATATCCCTGTGAACATTATCAGTATTATTTACAGCACAGTACACAGTAGCAAATATACACAGCAGATAGGGCAGACAGCACTCTACAATGAATATACAAAGATTATGTGCAGGGTGCCAATGGAACCAGGGGGTACCCCAATTCCCCCCAAAACAATAGTAAATACAAACTAAAGTTCCAGCACTCACCGGCTACAGAATAAATGATCAAAACCAGGAAAATGCCAAAAGGTAAGTAATTTAATGTTAGCACAAGATAATATAACCAAACTTGGAATGATGTGGCACAGGTGCGTCAACACAGGACCCTATAACAGAGGTGGAGAGGGCCAAGGAGCAAAGGGAAAAGGAGTGAGAAAAACACAAGGATAATGGGGGGGGGGATTACACAAAAGTGATGGGGGAGGGTAATTAGGGGGGCAACATTCAGGGAGAGACGCCTTCTTCAAGCCCATTCCCCTTGTTCTATATGGACCACAAGGTACTTCCCTTAAACCTGTCACCCCTACCACCAGAGCAGCACCCAGCTATCACAACAGAAATCTGGCAACAACAGAGTATAAGCTCAAAGATCAACACAAGACAGGAGGAGAATGCAGTAGTCAATAAACAGTAGCAAGCTCACACAATTGTGCCTGTCAGGCTTGATACAACTGTGTGAGATTGCTACTGTGTATTGTGCTGTAAATAATACGGATACCGATAATGTACCCTCTTCCTTAATACTGGGTCAATTGTGGGCCATCTCTCCCCCACCATCAATATTTTTAATATCACAGTGTATATATACCCTGCACTTTTTTACTTCTATTGTTTGACCTAATAAAAGAAACATTGAGATTATTTATTACTACTACTGGTCACAGTGCAATGTTTCTCTTTTGCAGCCAGAATGTAAAGACATTGTTGCCTTTTTCATGCTCTGTGTCAGAGCCTCAGAGGTGCAACAAACCATCTGATTTCCTTTGGACTCTCCAAGTCTCTTTAATCATAATTTCAGTTCTAATTATTCCATTTGTTTAGCTACATCGCAAAGTGTATACGCGGTCCAGACATTTCGTAGTAATCAAGGAATCATATACATTACACATATTTAATGTGATGTTATAATTGTCTGTCATAGGCATGTCATTCCTTTAATGGATCTATGATTATAATCAATTCAATAATTCTCTACACCCATGTTTTGGATCTTGCTAACGAATGATTGGTGATGTCATACAGTGTGTGGGCGCTATATCAACTCAGCGTCTGACTTGTGTTCTATAATCTTTGAGCAAGTACCCTAGCGGTGTGAAACACGTGGAAGGTCCTTTTTTGGATGTATATCAAAGGGTAAAAGACTCAAAGCAGTGGCCATCATTAAATAGCACCACCACTCCTGAAGGCTCCACCTCCCCAAATGAACCAGGCACCGTCCAGGTGAATGAGATAGGACCAACAATTTATTAAAGTCCATCATTCTACAGTAAGAAAGATTATTCAAAAGTGGAAAACATTCAAGACAGTTGCCAACCTTCCCAGGAGTGGACGTCCCAGCAAATTCACCCCAAGGTCAGACCGTGCAATGCTCAGAGAAATTGCAAAATTGCAAAAAACCAAGAGTTACATCTCAGACTCTACAGGCCTCAGTTAGCATGTTAAATGTTAAAGTTCATGACAGTACAATTAGAAAAAGACTGAACAAGTATGGTTTGTTTGGAAGGGTTACCAGGAGAAAGCTTCTTCTCTCTAAAAAGAACATGGCAGCACAGCTTAGGTTTGCAAAGTTGCATCTGAACAAACCACAATACTTCTGGAACAATGTCCTTTGGACAGACGAGACCAAAGTGGTGATGTTTGGCCATAATGCACAGCACCATGTTTGGCGAAAACCAAACAAAGCATATCAGCACATACACCTCATACCAACTGTCAAGCACGGTGGTGGAGGGGTGATGATTTGGGCTTGTTTTTGCAGCCACAGGACCTGGGAACCTTGCAGTCATTGAGTCGACCATGAACTCCTCTGTTGACCCCCCAATATTTTCAAGAGTACTTTCCCACTGGCATTTTTCTCCTGATTTAGTAGTAAGAAAAGAGGTGTGGCAATTCTGATCCGACAGGGGACCCCTTTCAGCGTGAAAAAAGCGGTCACTGACCCAGAGGGTAGATTTCTTATAGTTTACAGTTCACTTTCTGGATCAGCCGTTGCTCTAATCAATCTGTATTCGCCAAATGAGAATCATGAGTTTTTGAAGTCTGTTCTAGAATCAATCGAGTCAACTTATGTTCCTTCAATGATTGTAGGGGGGGAGACCTGAATATGGTGTGTAATCCCGGGGTGGACAAATCCTCCATTCCGGGCTAGGCACATACAGCCCAGGTGCAAAAAAGCAAGGGAAAAATTCAGGGGTATAGTAAAGGATTTCTCATTGGTTGATGGTTGGAGAGCTCAACATCAGGGACAAAGGGACTATACATTTTACTCTTCACCTCACCAAACATATTCAAGAATTGATAATTTCTTAGTAACAGAAAACATCTTCCAAGCCTCTATAAATTCAGGCATTGGACCCATTACCTGGTCTGATCATGCACCCATTGACCTGACCCTCACCCTTCCATTTGGAAAAACTATCTCATTTCATTGGAGATTAAACGATTCGCTTCTGAATCATCCAGAAATAGAGAACAAAAATTAAGCAGGCTCTAAAATAATATTTTAAATTGAATAAAGGTTCAGTCTCACCCCCTGCTATGCTATGGGAGGCCCATAAGGCCACGATTAGGGGCAATTTTATATCCATTGCATCCCACCGGGGAAAAAAAAAACAAATTGAAAATGCACAAAGATTTCACAGAAAAAGTGCTGAAACAAGAACAGCAACATAAGGCTAATCCGTCAAAAAAAGATTATAAAGCCCTGGGAGCTGCCAGAACAGAGCTGAGACAGATACAATTAGAAGAGGTCGAGAAGGCTCTGAACTGGACAAACCAGCCATTTTATGATAAGGACAATAAAGCGGATAAACTTTTAGCCAACAAGTTAAGAGGGGTGCGGGTGAGATCCCAAAATAACGGCGATTAAAGATAAAAGTGGCACTATTACTTATAATAAACAAGAAAATAGCACAAGAATTGACCAAATTCTACACAAAAACTATATAACCTAAGCTCCCGCAAGGGAACATCCCGACACTCAAATTTGGAGGCTATCACAAGTTATCTAGACGAATGTAATTTGCCCAGGCCGACGGATGAAGAAAACATGATATTAAATGCCAAAATTACACAAACTGAAATAGCAGATGCGGTCAAAACATTAAAAATATCCAAAGCCCCAGGTCCTGATGGTTTCACGAATATCTATTATAAGAGATTCTTACCTATACTTTCCCCCTTATTTGATGGAGAAGTTAAATTCTTTTATGGAGGGAAACCCAATTCCATCATCTATGTCGACTGCAAATTTAGCTATTATATATAAAGAAGGTAGAGGTCCCAGACAATGCGGGAGTTACCGTCCAATCTCTTTGTTGAATAATGATTTAAAATGATATAGTAAAATTTGGGCGAATAGATTGAACCCCATCTTGCCTAAATTGGTACACATCGATCAAGTTGGTTTCGTATCTGGTCGACAAGCGTCAGACAATACTAGAAAAATTATAAATATAGTTGATCATGCACACATTAGAGGAACCAAGGACATTTTGCTAAGTCTAGACTCAGAGAAGGCGTTTGATAGAATAGATTGATTTTTTTATAGATAAAACACTACAGAAATTTGATTTTAAAGATTCTTTCCTAGAGGGAGTCAGAATGCTCTACCAGAACCCAACAGCTATGGTGAAGCTACCGGGGGAGCATCCGGACCCGATTAGAATTAAAAACGGCACGAGGCAGGGGTGCCCATTATCCCTGCTCCTTTTTGCTTTGACAATCGAACCGCCAGCCGCCAATATTAGAGCAAACAAAAATATAATTGGGATAAGAATTGGAAAAACAAATGATAAAATCTCATTATTTGCTGAAATTATTTTGACTCTGACCAACCCCGAGACCTCTTTACCCAACCTACAAAAGGCATTAATGGACTTCGGGAAAATTTCAGGTTATAAAATTAATAACGATAAATCTGAGGCTTTAAATTTGAATCTTCCAGAATTGGATGTTAAATTATTAAAAGTGAATTTTAATTATAGATGGAGTTCTACTCACATTAAATACTTGGGAGTTAATGTGACGAAGTACTACCATTCTCTATATCAGAGCAATTACCCACCCTTGATTGACAAGATTAAAAAAAGATCTGGCGAAGTGCGAGGGATACAAGGTATCGTGGATAGGGAGAATGATTTCAGTCAAAATGAATATTCTCCCAAGATTGCGGGAAGGATAATCGCCAAAAAGGCCCGATTACACAAATATATGCCGGGTTGGAAGCCGCGGTTGATTTACCAGTCCATGGATTATATGTCCAAGTGGACTGAGGATTTGAATATAGAAATTGATAGAGAGGACTGGGAGGAAATATGGGAGTTCGCTGCAAAAACATCTATATGCAGCACAACGTAAGAATATATATATATATATATATATATATATATATATAAAATATTGTTTTACTGGTACCTTACCCCAACTCGACTGAAGCAAATCTACCCTCTGGTGACCGATCTTTGTTGGAGGGGTTGTGGAGAAAGGGGTGACATGGTTCACATTTGGTGCACATGTCCAGAGATAAGGATATATTGGATCATGATTCCAAAATCTTATTAAAGAGATAACGGACTTGTCCGTCCCTGTCAACCCACCGATATTTCTACTTGCAAAACCTGTGGAGGACGTTGATAGTAAAATGAGATTAATATCATTCATTCTGACAGCAGCAAGATGTGCCGTTGCGGCGTCATGGAAGAAAATAGCTCCCCCGCCCAGACAAACCGTTGAGAAAAGGATCAACAATGTAATGGTAATGGAGAGATTGACTGCGTTTTTAAAGCAGTCCACGGACGAATTCTATAAGATATGGGAACCATGGCTGTGTCAGTAGATGAGCCTAATTTAATTTGACCTGATCAAAGAGGTCGGGTTAGAGATGGCGCTCTCACGTGTGGAAGACAAAACAGATTACTAAGCACGAGCTGAGATCTGCCAGAAATGTACAGGGATAGCTGTAAGAGAGAGCAAGCAAAATGTAGAAATATTTGGTCTTTCCAATGAAAGACGAGATGGTGGTCCTAGCAGGCGGGGAGGAAGATGGAGATCCTCCATCTTAATTCCCCCCCACCCCCCTCCCCTCCTTTATCTTTCTGTACTTTCCTTCATCTTTTTCCTCGACTTATAGATAAAATACCCACTGGTTGAGGCATGATGAATTCTGTAATCTGCTTGGAAAAACAATATTATCAGTTATGTACAGAATGTATATAATATTAAGTGATAGTCGCAATCTTTATGTCCCTAAACTTATCGCTTGCTTACATGTATCTTGATTTTCTATATTTACATTTTGTGAAGAGGTTTATTCTTTATATGCGCAATAAAAATGTGTACAAAAAAAAAAGACAATGGAATAACATTAAAAAATACAAACATACATCAAAGTGAATTCCAATGATGGACAGCCAGTGAACAGCAATATATTAGAAGAAGCTTCGTTACATGAATGATGCAATCAAGATCCCCCCAAAATTAAAAACCCAGTTACCAAAATAACTATGTTAATGTAATGCTCTCTAATAAAATTACTTAACACATCTATAAATGTTCACAGATGATCATATGTGCATATATACCCAATGTTAATTCCACACTTAACTTAGGAAATAGTGTTGTATATTACATGCATAAAAAGGAAAAAAGCATGAATACAAATATGTATCTCAATAGGATGTATAGATATTAATAAGATCTGCTGTCACTGACTGAGACACTAAACATGCAATATCACACCGTTCATAGTACAGCTCAACCCCATTATAGCGCGATCCGCTACAACGCAGATCCTCTTATAACGTGGTCTGAGCGTGGCTCCCGTTTTGAAGAAAAAAAATGTAAAAAGGGAGCTGGTTCCTGGCCGGGACACACCCACCATACCTCCACTGGGGGGGAAGAGGAGGGAGCTGGTTCCTGGCCGGGGGACTCACAGAGACAGCTGACAGCCCGGCTTCTCCTAACTCCTTGAGATCACCCCCCCCCTCCTCTCGCAGACTCACAGCTTCTCTGCACAAATCAGCTGCTGCTGCAGACTGTTGGGCTGCCATTGCGACGCCAGGTTCAGGGAGAGCTGGGAGAGTTATCCCAGCTCTCCCCCACCGGCAGACGCAGAGTCCCTGATCGCGGCGGCCATATTTTTATTGCGATCCCGTTTATAACGCAGTAGTATCTTGTGGACCCGCTCAGATTCCCCCCTGCTCCGATTTCCCCTGTGAGAGTGTGTGTGTCTGTCTGTGTCTGAGAGTGTCAGAGAGTGTGTCTGATTGTGTGAGAGTGCGAATGTGTGTGTGTGTGAGTCTGTGAATGAATACAGACACCAACCCAGTCAGTCAGTCACCCACCCACCTGTCAATCCCCCAAGTGTCACCCACCACCCAAGTGTCAGTCACTCACCCACCCCCCACACCCACTCTCTCCCTCTGTCTTTCACCCACACTCTCTCTGTCTTACCTTAACTGCCCTATACCTACACCGAAATAACCTATACTGCTTTCTTCCAGATCTGACTCTCAAGCTTCACACAAAATATCAAAATCCCCCCTAACCCAGAAAGACAGATAGGGAACACCCCAAGCCCATACTGAATCCCCCCAGGCCTTTTGTCACATAGGATGTAGCATTGGGTATCTTTGTCTTTTGTTGAAAATATTTAAAAAAAAAACAGATTGCATTGTAATTTTTTTCCGTATTAACAGTAACAAGAAAACAGTTAAGTAAAAGTTGCGCGCTATAAAAAAAAATTCTGTGGTAGGTGTGCTATGGGTGCGTGGGTGGGAGGCCCTGCTCGTTTCATTTGTCCTGGGCCCCATGATTTCTGTTGGCGGCCCTGTCTGTACATGTGAAAAGTGTCTTCCCTGTGTGCCTCATCTGGTGTACGAGAAGGCTGTTCTTGTGTGAAAAACTTTTCCCACACACTGTACATGTGAAAGGTTTCTCCCCTGTATGAATCCTCTGGTGTACGAGAAGGTTGCTGTTTCGTGAACAACTTTTCCCACACACTGTACATGTGAAAGGGTTCCTCTCCCCTGTATGAATCCTCTGGTGTGCGAGGAAGCTGGAATTAAGACTGAATTGCTTCCCACACTCTGCGCATGTGAAAGGTTTCTCCCCTGTATGAATCCTCTGGTGTACTAGGAGGTTTTTCTTGCTTAAAAAACTTTTCCCACACTCTGTACATGTGAAAGGGTTCTCCCCTGTATGAATACTTTGGTGTGCAAGGAAGCTGGAATTAAGACTGAATTGTTTCCCACACTCTGTGCATGTGAAAGGTTTCTCCCCTGTATGAATCCTCTGGTGTACGAGGAGTTTTCCCTTCTCTGAAAAACTTTTCCCACACTCTGTACACGTGAAAGGTTTCTCCCCTGTATGAATCCTCTGGTGTATGAGGAGGTTATTCTTTCTTGAAAAACTTTTCCCACACTCTGTACATGTGTAAGGTTTCTCCCCTGTATGAATCCTCTGGTGAACAAGGAGGCTGCTGTTCTGCGAAAAACTTTTCCCACACTCTGTACATGTGAAAAGTGTCTCCCCTGTATGAATCCTCTGGTGTACGAAAAGGTTGCTGTTCTGTGAAAAACTTTTCCCACACACTGTACATGTGTAAGGTTTCTCCCCTGTATGAATCCTCTGGTGTACGACGAAGCTGGAATTAAGACTGAATTGTCTCCCACACTCTGTACATGTGAAGGGTTTCTCCCCTGTATGAATCCTCTGGTGTAAGAGGAGGCTGCCCTTCTCTGAAAAACTTTTCCCACACTCTGTGCATGTGAAAGGTTTCTCCCCTGTATGAATTTTCTGGTGTCTGAGGAGACTGCTCTTCGCGCTGAAATGCTTCCTACACTCCGTACAATTAAAATGTTTCTCCACAGAGTGAATCTCCTGGTGTGAAAGAAGTTTCTCCTTCAATGAAAAAGTTTTCCCACAGTTTGCAAAGGTAAAGGATTGCATGCTAGTGTGAACACAAAGGTGTGTGAGCAAGTCCCTATTCAGTGAGAAGCTTTTCCCACACTCACAACAGACAGAAAGCTGAGCACCACGGCGGCTTCTAGCATCTCGCTCATATATTTTGCTCGAACCATAATTAGAGTCAGTCTGTGTCGTGTGCTGAACAAGGCCTGATAATTCCCCATCTTGTGGCCCTGGTTCCTTGCACGTGTCCAACACGTGGCAGGAATTATTACTTTTTAGCACTTCTGGGTCGCAGGGGTTCATGGACATATCAGAGCTCCAGTTCTGCTCCTCATTCAGGCAGTTCTCTAATAGAAGTAAATAAAAAAAAAAATTTAAAAAAAAGAGAGAACTCAAATTTTTTAAATCTGTAATGCAAATTACGCATAAAAAATACTTGCAGAATTAACGTTATCACTACTTATATACATCCTCCAAATCAATAATAACATTGCCAATTTCAATGGGAAGTCAAGTTAAGGAACTCCTGGTCTATCATACTAGTGAGTTAATTATACCAACCCAACCAGACAGAAATATATAGTGTAAAGGTAGGTGGGAGAAGACTACATGGGTATCTAAACACAGCCAATTACTCCAGTGTGTGGGTGTGTCGCCTTTCTTGTTCCTAGTTTTGACTGTATGTATCCAATTCACCAAGCACGCTGCCTTAAATAAATATTTGACTCCTCCCTTTCCTTCTCCTCTCACATTCATGCTGCTGCTAAATATTAACGATTTCCCCTCTGCCACATTTTCACAATCTGTGCCATATAAAAATTATCGTCAGAAATGACTGAGGTTCTGTGTTCCAACCAACCCCTTTCACTTCACATCCCATCCTTTTGGGCTAATAACAGCTCCCAGAAGGTTTATAAAAGTGTTTGTACTCATCACAGTGGTCTAGCCATATCTGATGATATCCACAGCTACCAACATTTTTCATAAAAAAGCTCTCCACACCCTTTTGTTCCTCCGAAAACATGAAAAACACAAATGGCTCAAACTACTGAAACTAAATTTAGATTTAAGTGGCAATCGTCACTCATAAAATATCTGGGCGTGAACATTACAATTGCAGTACTCTATATAGGGAAAATTACCCCAGGCTCCTGAAGACCCTAAGGGACGACTTAGAGGCATGGTCTTGTCTACAATGTGTCTTGGATAGGGCGAATTCAATGTGTGAAAATGAATCTCCTCCCGCGGATTCTGTACCCGTTTCAAACGCTGCCATCCCAGTGATACACAAGGAAATATCTGACCTGCAGTCCCTTATAACAAGGTTCATTTGGGGGGGGGGGGGGGAGGGGAGACCCAGAATCAAGAGATAGATAGATACTTACTTACACACACACACACAATCAATCAATCACAACAATCACAACCAACACACACTCATAAGTCACACACTTTCACCTGGGGAGGAAGTACTACTGTAAGCATGCTCCGGTCCCCCATGCTGCTGAAAACTGGGGCGGGTAACACAGGAGGAAGAGGAGAGGATGTCTGTGTGCAGGGAAGGCCCCAACCCCGCAGCAAGGCACAGCACAGAGAAAGAAGCAGACAGCACAGAGAAACCCCGCCCCCGCAGCAAGGCACAGCACAGAGAAGCCCCGCCCCCGCAGCAAGGCACAGCACAGAGAAGCCCCGCCCCCGCAGCAAGGGACAGCGCAGAGAAGCCCCGCCCCCGCAGCAAGGGACAGCGCAGAGAAGCCCCGCCCCCGCAGCAAGGCACAGCACAGAGAAGCCCCGCCCCCGCAGCAAGGGACAGCACAGAGAAGCCCCGCCCCCGCAGCAAGGGACAGCACAGAGAAGCCCCGCCCCCGCAGCAAGGGACAGCGCAGAGAAGCTCTGCCCCCGCAGCAAGGCACAGAGAAGCAGCAGCACAAAGCTTTTGGTCGCCCGCACGTGCACAGCTCTGCCCGCCCCCGGGTTTCACCGCACGCAGCCTGCGCCCCCCCTAAGTAATCTTGGGCCCCCCAGTTTGCGCACTGCTGACTTACGATACCCAATAAGGCAGGGGGGCAGGCTGTGCCATGCCTCATCTCATATTATAGGGCTGCCCAGCTGAGCCAGCTAACCTTCTGGCATTCTGACTACCTCTCTAGGAGATGGAGCGAGCTGGAAAGCTCTTTATCCCCCCCCCCTTATAAACTCCAAAACCTAATATGGATCCCAATATCCAAAAAGTATAGTCAGCCTAGATCTGCCGACAATGACACACTCCCTAAGACTATGGGAATCACTGAAACACAAACACCACCTGACAACCACCAAATCCCTGATGACTCTTATATTAGGGAACCCACTCTTTAGTCCGGGACTGCCGGAGAGGAGTTTTAAAATGTGGAGGGAGGCAGGATTCCTTAGATTAAGTGATATGGGGCCCAATCAGAAAATTAAACCGGTTGCAGACATACAAAAGGAAAAAAACATGCCGAATAAAGAAATATTTAGGTAACTGCAAGTCAAATCCTTCTATCAGAGACTGGGCCCCAGGGACAACCTGACAAAATATGAAACCCAATGTCTAAGAGAAGAGGGATCAGCAGGGCTTATCTCCTCATAAATCAGATTGTCCATCCCCTTTATTAATTTGGTGGTTCTTCTCTGCACTCTCTAAAGTTCCATAATGTATTTTCTAAGGAGTGGTGCCCAAAATTGTACTCCATATTCAAGGTGTGGTCTTACTAATGCTTTGTAAAGGGGCATAATTATGTTTACTTCCCTTCCATCCATTTCCCGTTTAATGCAAGATAAGATCTTGTTTGCCTTTGCAGCTACTGCATAACTTTGGGCACTATTGCTAAGCCTGCTGTCTACAAGCACTCCTTAATCCTTCTCCATCAAGGATTCCCCGAATTTATCCCCATTTAATTTGTAAGTCGCCTGTTTATTCTTGCTTCCCAAATGCATAACCTTACATTTATCTGTATTAAACCTCATCTGCCATTTACCTGCCCAAGTTTCCAGTCTCTCCAAGTCCTTCTGGAGAGAAATGACATCATGCTCTGATTCTACCTTACACAATTTAGTATCAGCAGCAAACATGGAGACTTTGCTCTCTATGCCAACCTCAAGGTCATTAATAAACAAGTTTAAAAGCAGGGGTCCCAGTACCGATCCCTGAGGTACTCCTCTCACGACCTTAGCCCAACCTGAAAAAGTTCCATTTATGACAACCCTCTGTCTGTCCTTCAACTAGTTTTCAATCTAGTTGCATATATTTTTACTGAGTCCAATTTGCTTTATTTTGTACACCAACCTCTTGTGTGAAACAGCATCAAAAGCCTTTGCCAAATCTAAGGAGATCACATCAACTGCATTACCCTGGTCTAAATTCCTACTTACCTCCTCAAAAGAAACAAATAAGCTTAGTTTGGCAAGATCTGTCCTTCATAAATCCATGCTGACTATTACTAATAGTTTTGTTTTTCATTAGGCAATCCTGAATATTATCCCGTATTAAACCTTCAAGTAGTTTCCCCACTGTTGAAGTCAGGCTTACAGGTCTGTAATTCCCCAGTTGTGATCTAGCTCCCTTTTTAAATATAGGCACCACATCTGCTTTACGCCAATCTTGTGGTACTGAGCCTGTGGAAATGGAGTCCTTGAATATTAAATGTAATGGTTTGGCTATTACTGAACGTAACGCCTTGAGAACTCTTGGATGTATGCCATCGGGGCCGGGTGCCTTATTTACTTAATTTTTTTCGAGCTGCCTATGAACTTCTTCCTCAGTTAACCATGTGAAAAGCATGAATAAATAAGAGTCATCACGCTTTTCACAACCAATTGTTCGTTAATATACAGGTTTTGGTTTCCTCCTGCGGCACTACAATTGAAATAGATTCTTCCCTGGTAAACACAGAGGCAAAGAATGTTTAATACTTCTGCTTTTCTCTTATCTCCAATAATCTGCCTACCCATCTCACACTGAAAGGGTGCTATATTTTCTTTTCTCATTTTTTGTTATTAAGGTACTTAAAGAACTTTTTAAGGTTGACCTTACTTTCTTTTGCAATCCTTCTTTCATTATTTCCTTCTTTCATTATTCATTTTTGCTAATTTAATTGCCCTTTACAATTTTTGTTACATTCGTTATAATTTTGATACGTCAGGCCTCCGTCCCTTCTGACTTAAAGAATCTAAACGCCTTCCTCTTCTTGTCCATTTCCTCCCCTACCTGTTTATTTAGCCACATTGGTTTTGACTTATTTCTTTTATATTTATTACCCAAGGGTATACACTGATGAGTGTGCTTTTCTAACAATGTTTTAAAGACTTCCCATTTATCTTCTACATTTTTACCTGCAAAAACATCATCCCAATGTATTATTTGTAGATTAGTCCTCAGTTTATTAAAATCTGCCTTTCTAAAGTTTATGGCCTTTGTTGAACTCATGTAACTGAATAGTTATGGACTTGAATATTTGCCATTACTTCTACATTGTTTGATATGACCAAATCCAGAATTGCTCTTCTCCTGTTGGTTCCTCAATAATTTGGGACATATAATTGTCTTTAAGCACCCCCAAAAACCTGTTTGCTTTTGTTATAATGCTAATCTCATTGCCCCAGTCTATATTTGTATAATTAAAATCACCCATTATGCAAACATGACCTAGTTTTGTTGCCTTCTCCATTTGCAAAAATATTTTAGCTTCCTCAATCTCACAGATATTTGGTGGTTTATAGCATATCCCAACAAACATATTGTATCTTACCTGCTTGTGGTTCTATAAGAACACAAGATTAGTTTAATTTGTTTTGGTGTTTGACTCATAACTGAAAAATAACCAGATATCCCCTCCTTACAGATTTGAGAGCCACCCCAATATCTACCATACTCACTTAACAAGCGTGGATCCATGCTGGTAGTGGGCAGTGCTCCTCTGTCCATGCTGGTAGTGGGCAGTGCTCCTCTGTCCATGCTGGTAGTGGGCAGTGCGCCTCTGTCCATGCTGGTAGTGGGCAGTGCTCCTCTGTCCATGCTGGTAGTGGGCAGTGCTCCTCTGTCCATGCTGGTAGTGGGCAGCGCTCCTCTGTCCATGCTGGTAGTGGGCAGTGCTCCTCTGTCCATGCTGGTAGTGGGCAGCGCTCCTCTGTCCATGCTGGTAGTGGGCAGCGCTCCTCTGTCCATGCTGGTAGTGGGCAGCGCTCCTCTGTCCATGCTGGTAGTGGGCAGCGCTCCTCTGTCCATGCTGGTAGTGGGCAGCGCTCCTCTGTCCATGCTGGTAGTGGGCAGTGCTCCTCTGAAGCTGCTGAGACAGGAGATTCCTTAATGTATAATTGTCTGATGTCAGATGTGCCTGAATAAAATAGAAGAAATGTAATTAGTATAATCTGTTTCCTTGGACAAATATACAGCATTTAGTATAAACTTGAAAACCCAAGATTATTAACATAAAAACAACCCCAAACGAGTCAGAGAGACAGGGACACAAACACACATCTGCTCCATCCTCAAACAGGAACTTAATTTCAAAACACTGCCAAATACATTAATGGTTCAGGATTATGTTATAGCAACCATCTAGTACAGGGGTGCACAAACTGGGGGGTGCAGAATTTTCATGAGGGGGGCGCAGCAGTTGCAGACCCCTCACTATTCCCCGAGGTATTAAAATGAAATGCCGGGGGACCGAGTGAGGCTTCTGCAACCTCATTTTACCGGGATTCATCCGGCTTCTGGTCACGTCGTCATGACAACGCGGCGGGGTCATGTGACGTGACGAGCCGCCATGGTATTGCAGCGTCATTGGGCTCATGTGACGTGACGCACCACCCCGGTAAACGCGCGTCAAATGACGCTGCGGGGTCACGTGACGTCACATTACCATGGCATCGCCGGTGTCGAGCGGGAGGGGGGGGGGGACGAGGCGCTGAGCAGGCAGGGGTGCGCACCGGGAAATGTTTGCGCACCCGTAGATTACAGCAACATAGGGTTGGGCAATATCAACATTTTCCCCATGATAACGATATTAGGAAACATATCACAATAACGATATATCACGATAACTATTGGTTTGGTAGAAGAAGAAAACAAGAAAAGAGACATTTGCGCAGCAGCAGCAGCAGCACACACACACACACACACACACACACACACACAGGGCCGCCGCAGCAGCACACACGCACACACACACACACACACACACAGGGCCGCAGCAGCACACACACACAGGGCCGCCGCAGCAGCACACACACACACACACACGGCCGCAGCACACACACACACACACAGGGCCGCAGCACACACACACGCACAGGGTCGCAGCACACACACGCACAGGGCCGCAGCACACACACACACAGGGCCGCCGCAGCACACACACGGCCGCAGCACACACACACACACACACGCACAGGGCCGCAGCACACACACACACACAGAGCCGCAGCACACACACACACACACACACACGGCCGCAGCACCCACACACGCACAGGGCCGCAGCACACACACACACAGGGCCGCAGCACACACACACGCACACACGCACACACACAGGGCCGCAGCACACACACGCACACACACAGGGCCGCAGCGCACACACACACACACACACACACACACACACACACACAGGGCCGCCGCCGCAGCACACACACACACACACACACAGGGCCGCAGCACACACACACACACGCGCACAGGGCCGCAGCACACACACGCACACACACAGGGCCGCCGCCGCAGCACACACACACACACACACACACACACAGGGCCGCCGCAGCACACACACACATGGCCGCAGCACACACAGGGCCGCAGCACACACACACGCACACATACAGGGCCGCAGCACACACACAGGGCCACAGGGCCGCAGCGCGCACACACACACACACACACAGGGCCGCAGCACACACACAGGGCCGCAGCGCGCACACACACACACACAGGGCCGCAGCGCACACACACATGCACACACACAGGGCCGCAGCACACACACACACACAGGGCCGCAGCACACACACACACAGGGCCGCAGCACACACACACACACACGCACAGGGCCGCAGCACACACACACACGCACAGGGCCGCAGCACGCACACACGCACACACACACACACAGGGCCGCAGCACGCACACACACACACACGCACAGGGCCGCAGCACGCACACACGCACACACACGCACAGGGCCGCAGCGCGCACACACACACACGCACAGGGCCGCAGCACACACACACACACGCGCACAGGGCCGCAGCACACACACGCACACACACAGGGCCGCAGCACACACACACACACACACAGGGCCGCCGCCGCAGCACACACACACACACACACACACAGGGCCGCCGCAGCACACACACACATGGCCGCAGCACACACACACACACACAGGGCCGCAGCGCGCACACACACACACACACACACACACACACAGGGCCGCAGCACACACACAGGGCCGCAGCGCGCGCACACACACACACACACACACAGGGCCGCAGCGCGCACACACATGCACACACACAGGGCCGCAGCGCACACACACATGCACACACACAGGGCCGCAGCACACACACAGGGCCGCAGCGCACACACACACACACACACGCACAGGGCCGCAGCACACACACACACACACGCACAGGGCCGCAGCACGCACACACGCACACACACACACACAGGGCCGCAGCACGCACACACACACACACACACACACAGGGCCGCAGCACGCGCGCGCGCACACACACACACACACACACACACA
>NC_134504.1:7045220-7050220 GCF_040206685.1 Ascaphus truei
AGAGATTAGACATTAGGGGCAGGTCACTCAACAGGTTTCATCTGCTCCTGGAAAGTTTATATCTCCATCCACACAGCCACCCTGCAGTCACGTATGTATATAATCGTTTGAATTGATTAGGGATAGCTGCCCTTGCGGTAAAACTAAACGGCAACTGTATCTTGTTTAAGAAAATTAGGACTTGCAGGTCCTTCTGACGGATATATTTGAGTCTTTACAAATGTTAACAATTGTTGCGTCTATCCCATTAGCTAATTAAGTTGTGGATCCACAAGGTAACCACTAGCAGAGATCAGACATTGGATCACTGTGGTAAACTGCCTAAATTAGTTTCACATGCTCACGCAACATTGTATCATCATATAGCCGCATTGCGTCTGTACAAGTATATATCTGTTAGAAGTGTTTAGACAGATACTATTGCAGCAAACGTTTGGATATAAGTGCAATTTCTAAAATCTAAAACTACTGCTATTAACAACTTTGTTGAACTAAATAGCTGCATCTACATATACCAAGACGAGTGCGCAAACTTTTGCGCTGCGACCCCTCACCTTCAACGAAGCGTCAAATGACGCTGCGGGGTCACGTGACGTCACCCGCCGCGTCATGTGACGTCACGTCTCCATGGAAACGGGCGTCATATGACGCAGCGTTGCAATGGAGACGCATGGACAAGAAGCTGATAAGTACATTAACAGGGGCCTCACGCACTTAGCGCGGGGCCTCTGTAACCGCCACGCCCCCCAATAAAGTTTCGCGCCCCCCAGTTTGCGCACCACTGTTAAGAATTACTTTGCTTATTCAGCTAGCTGTGGGCTCAAAAGGCAACCACTAATAAGAGAGGTTAAACTATTGCAATATATGTTAATACCTGCGGTAATTCTGTCTATGCCATTTGTCTTATCACACCCATTGCACAATTTATGTTGCAAGGTTTACACTTTTTTCACTAAGGCAGGGGAGCGCATCTTCTTGAGCTGCGCCCCCCTGCCTGTACCCCCTCACCTTGTTTGGCGGCGTCAAGTGACGCAGCGGAGCCACGAGATGTAACCCCGTTGCCATGGAGACAGACGTGGCGTCACTCAGTATGACACGTGGCGTAATTTGCACCACGTTGCCATGGCAATGCATCTTTGCAGCTCTTCAGAACCCCGGTAAGTGAGTTGCAGAGGCCTCACGCGATCCCCCGGCCTTTAATTAAAATCCCTCTGGGAAGAGCGCTGGGCCTTTGCACTCGCCCGCGCCCCCCCAAAAAAAATATCCAGCACCCCCCATTTTGTGCACCGCTGCTCTAAGGAATAGGAGCTGTATGTTCTCAGCACAGGAATATTCCTGCATTTTCAGTTTACTCTCTAATGGGCTATGTATGCATTATTTATATAAGAAGACCAATTTTGGTTGTCCTCAGAATATACTGTTCATTTCTGGAGCTATAAATATTGATATATAGGGGGAAACAGGAAATTATCCCAGCCCCAGATACAACTATATGTGCTACTTAGGATAGGTTTTAAATGTAAATTTATTTTGTGTCTATCATTAAACGTTTATTTAAAATTAGTGGAGATGGATTTCCATCTCTTTTAGGATTATTATATTTCCAGTTAAAAACGGAGGTTGAGTGCAATATCAATGGGATCTTTTGTTTTGGGAATAAAATCCATCTCACAACAAGAAGTCCCTTTATTTTGTTTTATTCATTGTTTTTCTGTACAAAACAGTCAGTATTTTCAAATACACAATACACACTCCCCCCTCCCCCCATAGAAAAACACGCACTAACCCCCCCTCCAAAGACACAAGTCTGATTGTGGGGATTTTGTGAGCAGGCAGTTGTCATCTTTGATTTCCTGGCCGGCTAAGCGACAATACTTGATCTGTATAAGCTTGTGTGCATTGTGTTACAATCACACAGAAATACGTCGCTGCACCAAACCAACAAACATAGAAGCACAAACTACCTGGTGCAAGGGGGGAAAAAACCACAAGAAAACACCCTATTGAGCTGGTCTAAGATTCCTAAGTGAATAAGCTTATTATTACATACAGTGGTTACCCAATTGCTGGGATCACCTATCTGCTGTGACCTTATGGAGCTGGTCTAAGGATCCTAAGTAATTAGCTTATTATTACATATAGTGGTTACCCATAGAGGCTCTATAAGGTGTATTTCTACACCACAATACCCATTTCTATTGAGATCACCTGTAGCATCTAGTATGCAGCCTAATATATAGCGTTTGATTACCTTATAGCTATTTGGAACACATACTGTTCATTTAGTACCGTTACCCAACACATTTGGGGATTTTATTTATGCATTCTTATGCATTTTTATAGTGTTTCGTCGGTTTTTATAGTATAGATTATTAAAGTTTTGTTATTTTTTATTTAGTAGTGTGACCCTTTTTGTTGGAGTATCCTATACTAGGATTTGGCTATTCATTGCCTTATACTTCTAGTGACATCACGTTTATTGTGTCACCTTCCTTGAGTGCAACTATAGGGGGCTGCTATAATCTTTTGATTATTTGTGTGTTTTCTTGTGCATTGTGTTACTCCAGCCAAAATAAACTCAGTTTACGTCTTTGTCCTGTCTGGTGTTTGTGATCCCGATGTACTCATCTTGTCTTCTATTACAATTATAATGACAGTGTCGAGTTCCCAGCCTTTTTTATTACCGTGGTATTGCTAGGCTACCAGTATATTGCTCAACCCTACTTTGAACAAGCAAAGATTTCCTCCCTGTATGAAGCCTTTGATGTTTAAGGACGTGACACTTCTGTGAAAAGCTTTTTCCACACTCTGTGCATGTGAAAGATTTCTCCCTTGTGTGCATCATCTGGTGTGTGAGGAGTCTGCTCTTGAGTGAAAAGCTTTTCCCACACTCTGTACATTTAAAAGGTGTCTCGCCTGTATGAATCATCTGGTGTTTAAAGAGGCTGCTCTTACGATGGAATTGTTTCCAACACTCTGTACATGTAAAAGGTTTCTCCCCTGTGTGAATCATCTGGTGTGTCAGTAGGGTGCTCTTTCTACTGAATTGTTTCTCACACTCTGTACATGTGAAAGGTTTCTCCCCTGTATGAATCATCTGGTGTTTGAGGAAGTTGATCGTATGACGAAATTCTCTCCCACACTCTGCACATGTGAAAGGTTTCTCCCCTGTATGAATCATCTGGTGTGTGAGGAGGCAGCTCTTTGTACTGAATTGTTTCTCACACTCTGTACATGTGAAAGGTTTCTCCCCTGTATGAATCATCTGGTGTTTGAGGAGTCTGCTCTTGCATGCAAAGCTTTTTCCACACTCTGTACATTTGAAAGGTTTCTCCCCTGTGTGCATCATCTGGTGTGTGAGGAGTCTGCTCTTGCATGCAAAGCTTTTTCCACACTCTGTACATTTGAAAGGTTTCTGCCCTGTGTGCATCATCTGGTGTGTGAGGAGACTGCTCTTGCATGCAAAGCTTTTCCCACACTCTGTACATTTGAAAGGTTTATGCCCTGTGTGCATCATCTGGTGTGTGAGGAGTCTGCTCTTGCATGCAAAGCTTTTCCCACACTCTGTACATTTGAAAGGTTTCTCCCCTGTGTGCATCATCTGGTGTGTGAGGAGTCTACTCTGCCATGGAAATCTTTTACCACATTCTGTACATGTGTAATGTTTCTCGCCTGTATGCATCATCTGGTGTGTGAGGAGTCTGTTCTTGAGTGGAAAGCTTTTTCCACACTCTGTACATGTGAAAGGTTTCTCCCCTGTGTGCATCATCTGGTGTCTGAGGAGGCTGCTCTTCCATAGGAATCTTTTTCCACACTCTTTACATGTGAAAGGTTTCTCCCCTGAGTGAGTCCTCTGGTGTCTGAGGAGGCTGCTCTTCTGTGAAAAACTTTTTCCACACTCTGTACAGGTATATGGTTGCTTGCTAGTGTGGACACAAAGGTGTGTGAGCAAGTCCCTATTCAGTGAGAAGCTTTTCCCACACTTACAACAGACAAAAGGTTGAGCACCGCGGCGGCTTCTTGAATCTATCTCATATATTTTGCTTGAACCATACTTAGAGTCAGTCTGTGCTGTGTGCTGAACAAGGCCTGATAATTCCCTATCATGTGATACTGGTTTCTTGCACATGTCCAACATGTGACAGGAATCATTACTTTTTGGCACTTCTGGGCTGCAGGGAGTCATGGACATATCAGAGCTCCACTTCTGCATCTCATTCAGGCAGTTCTCTAATAGAAGTAAACACAAAAGACAAAACTCAAACGTTTTAAACATGTAACACAAATTAAACTAAATTCTGCAAGTATGTTTTATTCTTATCACTAGTTAATTAAAAAAAAAATCTCTATGGCTTTAAAATTGTGGCCCCTGGATATCCAGTGGCCCCCAAAGTCTTTAGTCGTGGTCACCATAGACATGCAATTTGTTTCTAGCTGCTCACAGTGGATTCATTTTGAGACATATAGAATTTGTACACAAAGTATGGGTGATAGGAAGCACTCCACTGAACCGTAATGGGGTGAAAAGAAAGAAAAAAAGGTGCAAGGGAACATGGAAGGGCCTCAACCCCTCCTTTCTAGGTAACACATGGATGGGGGGGGGGGGGGCAGGGGGGTGATTAAATAATGACAAAAGGTTTTGATGCCAATTGGTAAACAATACTATTTAACAAGTAATGATGCTGCAGACAGTGCCCAGTAATAGGCTGCAGGGAGCCTGACCAATCACAAGAACACACAGAGTGGCCAAGCGAGGTCACTGAAAGTCCCTCATAATTGCACTCATACCTAAATCCAATACATTTATCAAAAAGTTCCAGTAAATAAACTGGTACCAATAGTATTATAATAGTATACAGACCAACAGGAAAAAATAGCCACTAGAGCTAATCTAAAGCTAAACAAACAATCATAACAACTTTAACACAGAATAAAACACGGCGAAATGCATAAAATTACAACCAAAGTACACAAAATGACTTAAAAAGTCCCCTGATGGG